>NC_142946.1:17109180-17129180 GCF_046866305.1 Octopus bimaculoides | reverse complement strand
CAATATTCGTATCTCCCACTTCTAATCACCATAGTTGGTTATTTTTTTCTTCTTCTAGCTGTCACTGTGGCATGCTATGTTGGATATCATTAATTTTATTTCTTTTTTGTTCAGTACAACAATGTCCAGGTTCTCATGTCTGGTCGGGTAATCACACTGGATCATTGCATCCCACAAGATTTAACAATTCTCATTTTCGGTGACCTCTGGAGTTTCCTCATACCACATCTTTGCCCTTTATAATCTGATATTTCCACAGAGATCCCAATGGATCATTCTTGCCTCATTGTCATAGCTTTTTTTGTATTCGCGTTGTGCCAATTTCGGGCATTCTCTAACGATATGCCATACCGTTTTACCCTCTCACCACACATGCTGCATTTGTCGCTATCGGTAGTGTTGTCTAATCTGCTTTTCATATAATTGAACTACACTGCTTGTTCCTGAGCTGCGCATATGAGGGCCTCTGTCTCTATCTTCAGGTCACTCCTCCCCATCCATAGCCACCCATCCTCTGTATCAATCTATGGATTCACATTTCTGGCAAACTGTCGGTATTTTTTCTTTACCTTCTATGCTTTTCTCTTTGTTTGTTTTTTTTTTGGTTTTTTTGTTATTTCATTACTTGTTTAAACTTTTAAGTTACAGAATTTTCAGTTTCGATGACGGCGGCCTTCTTGTGTTTCAACAGTGGCTCCACGGAACATTTTATATACCACACTAAGCCGTTTTCATCTGCTTCGATGCAGTCCTGTCAACTGGTTGAAAGAAATGTTTGTCCCACTATTTCTTCTGGACAAACATAGCCTATCGGTTTCACTCTTAGGGTGGCAGGCTCCGTGTAATGTGAACATTTTTCTGGTCTTGGTATCCATTTTCTTCGCTTATGTCTTTTGCCATTTTATAATCTCCGCTCAATACCGAAGTGATGCTATCACCTACATATTAACTGCTTGGGTGTTATTCTATCCAGTCAATTTTGAGTGCAGCACCATCCTCAGTCTTCGGAAATACTCCATCCTCAGTTGCTTTTTTATTTCCATTTCCATTATCTCGTTGAACTCCAGTACACCAAGGAATTTGTATCGTTCCGTTTCAATTTGTTTAATCAATTCTCTCTTCGGAAATTCTCTCCCCGCTAGGGACTGTATCTTGCCTCTCTTTAAACAGATTATTCCACACTACTTGAAGCAAAATTCCATTCTATTATCACTACAAAAACAGTGGACCTTGTTCGTCATGGAATTCACTTGTGTCTCATCTATGCCATACAGTTTCAAATCGTCCATGAAGAGGAGGTAGTTAATTGTTTGGAATTTTTTCTTTAGTTGGTACCCCGGGATCATCATCATCATCATCATCATCATTATTATTATTATTATTATTATTTATCATCTTCATCATCACCATCATCATGTTCGAACACAGACTTCACTTTGGGTTTGTGTATAACAATGTTAAGTAGTGTACTGATTTTCGTTTTATTTAAATCAAGAATGAATTTAGTCATTTGATGAGTATAGATCGATTTAACAATTACCAGGCTAAAATAAATCCTAGGATCGATAGAGCCGATTAAATACCTTAAAGGCGTTTCTCATGCATAGCTGCAGCACAATTACTGAAAGCAGTAAAAGAACAATGTTATAATCAGTGGTCTGTGTAAAAAGCACTAATATGATATATTATTATTTAACTATTTCTAATAAAGGAGTTCAAATCTACAAACGTGTGCCACATCCTACTATAGATCAATTTGTAAAAATAGCCTAAGTTAAAGTCCAATATTGTACATTATGTATTATCAAGCAATACTGTTCGCGTCACTTGATCTATACAGAAAAGGATTCCCATTAATATATGAGAATATAATATGAATACAAAATTATATTAACCATCATCAGAAATCAGAAATATGGGAAAAGTTTAATTCTATATAAATCTCAGCTATGTATTCGCCTCCAGGAACAAACCACTTTTATTATTAATAAGGCTGGTCGTATTTCACAGAAGGATGAGATGCAGCTGCTTATAGATTAATTTAGTGGGGTTTTTTTTTCTTTTTTTAAGGGAAGAGAATACACCAACAATTTTGTGTGCTCGCTTACATGTGACTCTCTCCACGTATCCGAAATGATTCAGTCTTACGTGCTGCATAATCGTTGCAAAATAATACAAATTATCAATGTTCATCGCCCGCCAGAAGTCAGAATATTCTTTCCTACTCAAGGCACAACGGCTGAAATTTTGAGGGAGTGGGGGCAGTCGATTAGAGATCGACCCCTGTACGCAACTGGTACTTAGTTTATCGACCCCGAAAGGATGAAAGGCAAATTCGACCTCGGCGGAATTTGAACTCAGAACGTAAAGACAGACGAAATACCGTTAAGCATTTAGCCTTGCGTGCTAACGTTTCTGCCGCTCTTCAGAGATGCAGCTATTAAGTGCACAGCGTTTGTCGCTGGTGAGTGTTAAAGTGGTTAGGCGCTTACATTGAAGGTCTATTTCTGGAACCACTAAGAGATAATATATACATACGACATCACATGTGATTAACAACTGCTGCCTAAAATTAATAGCTCCCTATGCAATACGCTGTTGTCGCTAAAGTATATAATGCCATTAGGAAAAGAGGCTTTGCTTGCATAAATGTAGAGAAACCGTTTGATTGAATACATTCAATAATATCAACACGAAGAATATTCGTAGAATAATCCTGTCAAAACTTCGGTCAAGTGTAGACATAACAGGACAGATATTGCTGTGTGGAACATACATAAAAACATATGTGTGGTAGCAGAAGTCAGCTGCCCAGCTGACGTCAAATACTTGTTTGAAGATAGAAGAAAAATGAGGATGTCTATGAACAATTGTTCCGAAGCAATCGTCTCCTATATCCAGATTATAAATTTATATTTATACCAGTAATAATTAATGCACTTCATTATGTAACTAAATGACACACTTGGTAAGCTGAGTCTTTCAGAAGAAATCTACCAGCTAACCTAGCACATTACAAATACTATCTATGAGTGGGACAGTAAAAGATCCAAAACTTTTCTTAAATTTAAGATATGTCTTTGTCGTATATTTTGCTGGGTGGATTTTATATTTTATTTTGTCTGCATTCCAAAAATGAAACTTTGGGTCTTAGAAACCAGCTCCTCCCTCTGAAGAAGAGTTTAAACTAGTAAAATCAAAAGAGAATATACATTTACATACATATACAAGTGTGTGTGTGTGCGCGTGTGTGCATTATGTTTGCGGCACTGTTGTATAGCGTTGAATTATAATTTTAATACAGCCATTTCTGTTTTGATTGAACGGAGAAGCATATATTGCAGTCACGTCATTTTTAATCAACATCAATATATATTGCATCATATTTCTTTCGTCAATTTTGCATCTAAATGACTTCCATGAAATAATGTTTCTTTTTTATTTTCATGAAAATGTATTATTTCATTTAAAGACATTCAGCTTTAATTAAATACCATTACCTTAAATGATCACTTTTTAATGAAGGCATACCTTGTACATGAAAGCTAAGCCTCGTTATTACGTTGTTTTGTCTCACAGGCACGAAGCGTGTGATTTAGAGATACGTGACTTAATAACATGTTCTGGGGCTAGAAACCATTATGTGGCATGCTTGTTTAGTATGGTTGACTACACCTTCGGGTCGAGCAAAGATATTTGTGATGTTAATTCACTAAGCAACATCTAAGCCGGAGAATACTTTCAAATTGACAGTAGAATTCAAATTCTTGTAACCTTCATCTGCAAAATTAAAGTATATTTCCGGGCTGATACCAACACCTTACTGCTGTGTGCTTCATGTGAGTACATACTGAGTGCCTGAGGACCAGCATTCTATTATGCAGGTATTTCGTGAATCGTAGAAGTTATCTCAGCCTTTTGTTTGATAGTCACGGAAGCCTTGTATAAGTCTTCTAGGCGATGAACTAACTTCTGAAACTAATATGAATAACGTTCGTATTAATCTAAGAACTCTAGCTTGCAAATACTGACAAGTTCTATACTAGCAATTATTTCCATCAACTATTCTCAATAAGTATCTAACGTTTTCAAAATATATCATTTTAAAATATTTATAGTGTGTCTAGACAAAGACGAATTAATATTAATCAAATTTGATAATGAGAGGTATACATCCATTGACTGCACGATTGTAAAACGTAAGATTTACTTCTGTTTTATGAAATAAATTGCAATAAACATCAAAGAAGGAAAATATAGATTTCTGTATTCGCATGAATATACATTTTGGCCAACTTTCTTACTACCGATCTAAACGTGATCGATTGAGCGGAAGAAATATTAGGCTAATAATTAAAACACCATGCGTTTGTAAACAATGTGAATCTTTAGTCGTGCTTCTGGAAAGAAATCGTACGATGCGTCACATACAAAATATTGATATAGGCAATTTATATACAACAGTACAGTAAGTGAAATTGTCACAGAAGGTGATTCATGATATTCACTCTTTCCTACTCTAACACAAACGTGACAGCAACACATTATATAACGCACGCAGTCGTGTATTCATATTTGTGTGTATTTGTGTGAATGTGTGTATGTATGCTTGTGTCTGTATATATATATATGTGAGTGTGAATGTATGTTAGTATGTGTGCGTGTTTTTTAGTGTGTGGGTTTGCTTGTGTGTGGGTGTGACCGTGTGTATGTATATGTATGTGTTAGTGTGTGTCTGTTGGTGTGTATGTCTGTGTGTGCGAGTGAGAGAGAGTGTGTGAATGTGTACGTGTTAGTATGTGTGAGTACGTGCGTGTGTTCTTTTTTTTTTTGCTTAGGCTAAAACATTACTTCCAGCTATATGTTTCAACGCAAAATTAATGCACGTAACCACAGTTCGCATGTCTTACTTTGCTTTGAATATGAAGAAAGAGATAAAATAAACACACATACCTTATGAATATATATACATGTGTGCTTGTACGAGTGTGTTTGCAGAGGTGTGCGTCTTTTAATAATGTCCCCTGAAGAATGCTGAGTGGAAAATTTTTAGACAACTCTCATTCATTTGTGACACTTTATATATATATATATATATATATATATATATATATATATATATATATGATGCGAGACAGCCAACCGATTCTTAGACGACAGCACTCTCACATTGAGGCATTTATACGCTATTGGATTCATGTCGCACAAAATACTATAAAACACTTTTGTCATCTTATCGGTAACGTAATAATTTCGCGTGACAAATATTGGAAGAAGAATGCTACAATTTTGACTGCAAGTATGTATGTATGTATGCATGCATGCATGTATGTATGTATGTATAAATCCTAACTAGGAACGGACACCCATGTTAAATGTGATATGTTTGTTAACTGGCGGACGTAATTAACATGAATCCAATGGTAGCCTTAACGCATAAACAATGAAACTTTATTCACCAATGCAGTGTACAGCACCGATTTCCATTGTTTCATATTTACTCATATATGTCTGTGTGCGTGTGTATATATGTGTGTGTATAAATATATATTTTCGTGTACATACGTTATGTATGTGTATCTGTGGTATATATATATATATATATATATATATATATATATATATATATATATATATATATGTGTGTATGTGTGTGTGTGTGTAATATATACTTTATAATTTATGTTGTTATACTTGCTTTCATGTGATGTGCACTTACATATATGTAATTTCAATTTATTTCTATTTTCAGGTAAGTTAATATCATTTTAAAACCTGTTCACTGGATATTTAATTCCAATATCGGATTACGTAACGTTTGGGATTTACAATTTTGAGTGATGAGGGCGGATCTTTGGTAAGTAAGTCTTACTTTACGCACACAGGAGCATGTTGAATCGTCTCTCACAAGTGTTTACATATATACATATATGCAAATATATATACATATATAATTATATAAATATGTATATATGTATGTATATAATATATTTACATATATATATATAGAGAGATATGTATATATATACATATACATACCTATATATACACATATACATATATATATATATACATATATGCATATATATATATATATAGATATAAATACATATGTATACATACATACATATATATATATATATATATATATATACATATATATATATATATATATATATATATATATATATATATGCATATATATATATATATATATATGCATATATATATATATATATATGCATATATAACATCGTGTTTACATTGTTCATCAATGACATGCCAAGATAAGCAACATCAAACATATCGTCATTCCTTTATACACAAATACATTTTGTTTCTTATTTGATATAGCAATCATCATTTCAGATATGCATAAAAAATATTGTAGAAACATCATTCGTCATGATTTTAATAATGTTGTTATTAATACTTTTCTCATTATTACTCTTCTCATGCTAAATGGGTATCTAAAACAATACATGTAATCTTTACGTATTAAGAGATATACAACCCTTTTTTTTCTCTCCATGTGAATCATAAAACATAACATATTTTGGAAACTATATTTGCATGCATATGAAAATTAAATTCTATTGCTAAAGTGAATTGAAACGTAGATTAACCTGCAAAAAAAAAAAAAAGAAATTGAAAATATGCTTTAAATCACAATAAAATACTCCCAAAGAAATGGAATATCTTACAACAAATCTAGAAAGTCATATAAAACAATTCGAGATTGAAGCAGTTATATATGTATGTTATGTATTTATGTTTGCTATAATATGTTTTCTTGATGGTAAATCATCGATATTGAAAAATTGCAATTATGATTTCTGACGAGAAATTGCCTCTGTTTTGCTAAATATTTTTTGTTTGTTAGTTCTTTAAGGAATTACTGTTTTAAATTAATGAAATTTCATCTTTCATGTTTTAATATAATTTTCTTCAAAACAGTTAAATTTTTATTGCACTTAATTTGTAATATGATAAAATCAGTTAATCACAAAATAGCCAGTGAGGAACGCTACATAATTAACTTGCAAATACGAGCATTAATATATCATACAAAAGATATTGAACTTGGTTTAGTAACGCAGAGATAATTACAAACGTCTCTGAAGGTCGAGTTACAAATTTCGCTATCGTTTCTAACGGCTCTTATAACTCATATGTATATCTATTTTTTGTGTATGGTTTGCAAGATTCTTAATTTGAAATAGTATGTTGACAAAGTTATTGTTGTTATGGAGGGCTATTTTTCTAGTAGGAACACATGCACATATTGCACCTGAAACAGGTTATCAATAGACTGCCATCATCAGAAATTGTCCTGTAACTAACGTAGCAGAAATACTACTACAAGGCTAATAGCATAAATTACCATAAAGAATGTTCCGCTAAATGTTTTGCACCGTAACGACATTCTTTTAAAATTTCCATCTCAGTAGAAAGCAAATGTTAAAAAGAAGGATGTTATTGTTAATAAAACTCAGTGAAAAGTAAGATAATTGCAAGAAATCGGTTATATATTCTCGATGTCATGCACATACTAATTAAATCACATTCTGATCCTTTGCAGTAATAACGAGAAAATTATATTCATATATTTCCCTCGTTGAGAGCTCGTCGTCAAAGACCGGTCTCAGTTTTATTCGTGGGAAAAGATAATGAAATATATTTGGGGGTCAAATGCAATTTGAGTTATTGGAAGCAAAAATAGCTTAAAGAATGAAATCAAATATTTCAGTGGCATGAATTCTATGATTCAAGTTTCACTCTGTTTTGATAAAGGTTGTAGACAATAATATAAACAATTACTAGCGACTTGAGCAGTATTGATACCAAACGTGAGCGTGAACGTTATGTTAGAACATGGAATACGGAAGGTAAATGATGCAGTATAGTGTGTTCTACATTATGCCGAGGATAAAGATCGTCTTATTCTACAATATTTCACGATGTCTTTTAGATTCCGTTAACTTTTACAAACAATTAAATTCATTCTGTCATGTACGAATAGTTTGAAATATCTTTTTGTATTAAGGGCACAATGCTAAACCATTCAACAAAAAAAAAATGCACAAACTTAATTATTATTTTTTGTGGGGCGGTGTTCAAACGTGATCATTTACTTAAATTCTACACAAGTACCACTTAACCCTTTCTATTGTAAAATAAGAAATTCCTAAATAAAAAATTTAGGAATATTTTCTAAACGCATTTCATTTTACTACGTTTCAGTATTTACATATAAGAAATCAAACAGCCGTTTATATGAATGCTTAACATCACAACGTCTCCAATGTAAGTCAAACAGTTATAATTAATGATCGCAGATTTGAACAACAGAAATTCTAACAGTAAAATATTAATAATATTCTCCAAATGCAGATAAGAAACTCCATATTGTGGTACTGAAATTTTAATCAAAGAATTAACAACAAATATATTGCACTCAGTAGGCAATCATTGAGTCGCTTTTTTTAAAATTCATGATCCCTTTCGGTTGCTATATTTATACACATACAAATATATATTGCGTATATTTTTCAAAATTGATAGCAACCTTTAGATATAGAATGTCGATAAAATAAGTACCAGACAGTAATATGTATTGGCGCCAAAACGATCAACAAAATGTTCCTATTAGTGTCTCCTCACCAGTCGAATGACTGAAACTACTAAAAGAATAGTGTATATACTGGATTTGCAAAAGATATATCCCTGGAAAGGATTCTATTACGTGTTATATTATATATTCCATACTCTTCTTTATATTACAAATATAAAATTAAAAAATTGAATAAAACCTACACATACTACTTCTGATTCTCATAGAATATATACATTTTATTGGTGAGACATAAGACCACGTTCTGCTGCGAGCATTCGATACTGTGAATAGCAATTTTTGCTATGCATAAATATATTTGCGATAAAATTTCCACTGAGATGCATATGTCCGATAAAATACATAAACATGTCGGTTATGAGGGGTTTTAATCTATTAAAAAATGTGTAATATTTTCATTTCTGGAAAGTATAAATCGATATTTTCTTGGTTCGTTTACTTAGTCTTCTTTCGCCGTCGCATTCATAATTTCAAGCATAGTAACATTATTGATAATGTAAAAAGAAAACAACGCTACGTAATCGGTAGTTCTCTCTTCCTCTCTCACTTTTCTTTCTTTTTTTTCTTGGTTTTATTTATTTTTTTGGTTGTATATAAGATGGCCAGGGAACCAAAAAAGATATATTGATTTACTATATTTCTCCCTCTTTTCCAACTTTCGGTTTTTAATTACAAGAGTAAGATTGACTGAAAAGCAATAGTCAAGAGAATAATTCTAGCTTTTGAGTAAAGTATTCATACACATCCATAAAACCGTTGGAAAAAAATAAAATCTAATTATGTTTTGATTTTGGTCTTTTTTTTTATTATTTTGTTATTTATTTATTGAAGTATTCCGTTTTCATGGTGAGTTTCTAAGTTAAAATGGATTTGCAGGAAAACGCAAATTCAATTATATTTAGGTTAGGCTTTGCGTTACACTTTGCATTAAAATGGCATATTAACATCAAAGAGATTTTCAGTGTATTCGAATCGAATCAAAAGAGAGAAAGTATCATTAATTGAGGAAGGTCAGCAATGGTCAGAATTGCTTCATTTTCCTAGCAAAAGTGTCTAGGCAAATAAGTATCGAATGTGGCTAATAAAAGCGAAGCCAATATATCAAAACATCGTTGGTTGTCAGATATCCTGAATAAATTGACGGAGAAGCAACAGGTAGTAATATGACGTATTATGTATACATATATGTGTGTGTGTGCATGTGTACGTGCATGTGTGTGTCTGCATGTATGTATATATATATATATATATATATATATATATATATATATATATATATATATATATATATACACACATGCATATGTACATATACATGTATGTTATGTATATTACGTCGTGTTTTATGAACAATAGCTTCATTGATTGAACATTTCCCTTTAGCCAATCGCTCACTTACGTAATTCGACATTGATATTGTTAAGGACGTGTTGTCTAACTCGATGCACAACAAATATCACGTGAAAACTCTTTCGGAAACAACCGGTGTTTTCGATTTCTTCGGCGATTTGTATATACACTTATACACACACATATGTGTGTGTGTGTATGTGTATATATATATATATATATATATATATATATATACATATACACACATGTGTGTGTATGTATATATATATATATATATATATATATATATATATATACACACACATATGTGTGTGTGTATGTGTATAGATATCTATGTATATATATATACTCTTTTACTTGTTTTACTAGTACCGCCTTTAGTCGAGCAAATCGACCCCAGGACTTATTCTTTGTAAGCCTAGTACTTATTCTATCGGTCTTTTGGCGAACCGCTAGGTTACAGTGACGTAAACACACCAGCATCAGTTGTCAAGCAATGTTGCGGGGACAGACACACAAACACACACACACACACACACACACACACATATATATATATATATATATATATATATATATATATATATATATATATATATACATACGACGGGCTTCTTTCAGTTTCAGTCTACCAAATCCACTCACAAGGCTTTGGTTGGCCCGAAGCTATAGTAGAAGACACTTGCCTAAGGTGCCACGCAGTAGGACTGAACTCGGAACCATGTGTTATATTTTCTGTATCGAACTGAAATACCTATGATTCGAATTTCATCAAAATTGCCGATGAGGGTTCTTTCCCTCTTTACATACCCTAAAAAATTCTAATCATGACACATGTATCTCATACTAATGATCTTTATGCGCAGATTCTAAAATTCCAGTCTTATAGAACCTGCTGAAAGGATTATGCTCCTGAAAATTGGAGGTCAGGGAGCTCTAAAATGTGCGAGTTAAGGCCCCTATTTGGGAAGGGTGTCTTAATGTCAACTAGAGAAGTTGAATTGTTGAGAATCTTTTTAACTTGAGGCTCATATGTATTGTTCGAATTTCTTTGAAATTGGAAATGTATGTATTTTCACTGGGTTTTTAAAAGAGAGCAAAGCTACAGGAAAACAAAAGACGAATGATCACAATAAGCAGTCCGGAACCCTACCCTCATCGTTACTACTCCCCGAGTAATGATTGTTGTACATGGTTTCGCATGACTCTTTGTTTTAAAACGGTCATTTGCCACTGTTGTATCTGTCTTCTGACGAAAGTTGTCGTTCTGACAGCTATCGTTATATTTCGAAGTTGGAATCTGGCATTGTACGACCTTCCGTCGTACAGTGTTATTATCCTCAAACAGGTTGGATCGTTATAACGCCCACTCAGCCTCACAGGATAAGTAGTATATCAGCACAGACACGACTATCAACACAGTCTGCACGTACTTTTGACCTTCTTTGACCTTTCTCGATCTTTTCCCCTGTTGACCGGCTTCTGGTCTATTTATAATGTCTGGCTACCATCAATTTTTTTTTTTTACCGGGAGGAGTCTGCAGTTTAACTATACAACACTACTATAATCGTTAGTTGTTTGCTCCGTATATAATCAGCAGTGGAGGCGCAATGACCCAGTGGTTAGGGCAGCAGACTTGCGGTTATAGGATCGCGGTTTCGATTCCCAGACAGGGCGTTGTGAGTGTTTATTGAGCAAAATCCCTAAATCTCCATGAGGCTCCAGCAGGGGATGGTGGCGAACCCTGCTGTACTCTTTCACCACAACTTTCTCTCACACTTACTTCCTGTTTCTGTTGTGTCTGTAATTCAAAGGGTCAGCCTTGTCACACTATGTCACGCTGAATATCCCCGAGAGCTACGTTAGGGATGCTTAGCCACTTGCACATTAATTTCACGAGCAGGCTGTTCCGTTTATCGGATCAACTGGAATCCTCCACGTCGTCATAAGCGACGGAGTGCCAACAACAACAATATAATCAGCAATTATCCATCTTTCTCCCATGTTGTGTTGAGATGCCTGAATGAGTTAAAATATTTTTATTTGTAACAAATGTTATTAAACAGTATAAACTTGCATATTCATGTATTTACTTAGAATTTGATTAAATAAATTTTAAAATATTTGATTTAATCTCAACATAGTTTTGTCAATGCTGTAAAGTAAGTTAAGTTATCAGAATATCTATTTTAGAAATTCAGAATTTCAGAAATAAAATTTCCAGTAGATGCTTTGTCAATTTTGAGTGACAGGAGACTATTTCATTCGTTCGAGCGCAAATTATTTCTAGATTAAACAGACATTGAATAATTATCTTGGGATTTTAAGAAAGAAAAAATGGTAAAGACAAGTAAGTCGATAATAAGAATGGGAATATATTCTCACACGTGGTAATTATTATCTACGTATGGTGGATGAGTAGATCAGAAATGATGTGATATTTTTTTTATTATATATCCTACGATAATATAACGCGCATTTATAAAAGAGCAAGTATCAATGCAAATGTTCTGGAGAAAAAATATATAAACATAAATCGTACACGGTTTTGTTTTCTCTAACCTATCCTCTTATCTCATAGTAAAAATTGGGAATTAGCGCATGCAGACACAGAATTATGTGTATGTGTATGTGTGTGCGGGCGTGTGTGTGTGTGTGCGTGAGTGTGTATGTAGATAGATTGATAGATAGAAAGATAGATACACATGTCCCAAATAAAATATCGTTAATCATTTAGAGAATCACATCATATGCCAAATGTGTGAAGGAGATAATTACTTAAACAGGAAATTCAGCTTATTTGCGAGACCTAAGCCAGATAGAATTTCAAGTATACCTTGTGGGATATTATCGGCCCAGTTTTTCAAGATTACCTCGCACACTAGATTGGATTTCAGTTGCCTAGACACTGATAAAAGAAAAAAGAAAAACGGCGAACAAGAAATATAAATATCGAGTGTTGTCTAGAGAATTGAAACATACTTCTACCACACCTTTCATTGTGTTCCCTTAAACAATTGTACTCCTTGATGTCATAATTGCCAGTTATTATATTCAAAGTATATATTTTAATTATATGTCATTCCTGTTAACTACATATCTACTTATGTATCTATCTACCTATCTATCTAAATGTGTGTGTGTGTGTGTTTGCGTCTTTGTATGTGTATGTGTGAATTATATATGTATGTGAGTATACATACATATATATATATATATACATATATGGTGGTTGTCTACTCCTTAAACAGAGTTTGACCACCTCCTGAACCTACACCTTAGCCCTTTCATGGCGTCTGTTGTGGCTTTTTAAACCAGACAGTGTTTTGAAAAAACACCCACACAGATTGCACCTCTGATTTGCACTACCAATACCTGCAAGTAAGTTCTGCTCATTGTGGATCCTAAGATGTCTTTTAAGACCCCCATTGGATTTGCAAACCCTCTGGCACACACCACATTCAAACATATATACATATATAGACATATATATACATATATATATATATATATATATATATAATATATATATATATATATATATATATATATATATATATATATATATATATATATATATATATATATATATATATATATATATATATATATATATATATATATATATATATATATATAGTCATCTGCTCAGCTTATGCAATGGAAGCATACTCGAACAATAAAAAGCACATCGATTTTCGGAGTAGTCGCTCTTCAAGTATTCAAGTATCAGAAACTTTAATAGTTTATACACTCCCAGCATTCTTCCTGAATGATAAATACACGTGACGAAATACATTAACAATTATACATATGAATGAATTAGCAGCAGAAACAATTTCATGAGCTAGTACACCATGCATGCTACCTTGTGCAGCTACTTAACTGTAGGCCCTGAACAAGAGCTGTTTTTTTAATCAAATACACTGATCGGTAACATTCTCAGTTTTTTTTAAAACTCACCTTCCTACTTGGCTTCGAGGATTTTAGATAAACTAGTTCGTATTGTAGTTTTGTGGAAGCAAAGCGGCAAATCTCATGTTATAACGGTGCGCGATAATTGCGATGTTTCAGTAAAAATTATTCCGGTCGAATATTAATCTTCAGAAACAGAATATTACCAGTCCTCATCTAAACAAGTATACAGTTGCCAATTGATATAACTGAAAGTTTTCTATCTACTTTGACCGGCAATAAAAAGACAGCCTTTACCAGATCATTCGATTTGCCAAGATTGCTGGAGAAATGTTTATCAAACTATACCGTACAATCTTAAAATAAATCATAAGATCCTAGCAAATATAACTAATGAAACATATGAAGATAACATGATAGGCTGGCGGCTGGAAGAGTAGGATCATATAACAGCTTGATCACACCTGATGTCAGTCTTAATAGTTTAAGCTAGCAGTTATGCAAAAGGTAGTACAGTGCGAAAGCTTAGATCTGATAATTTTTATTGCTGGTTTTACATGTGCTTCGACCCATGAGAGTCAATTCTGTATTTTCCCCCACTTGTGGAATTGATATATTACGAACTTACAAACACGAAGCTAATATCTTCGTACATACACACTATACCTAGAATTTAGCATATTGAACATAGTCATAAATGAGTATTACCTGTTTGAGTTCCAATGCTGTTAATCATTATTATATTGAGGGAAAAGATGTATTCCACTCGATGAATTAATCATAAAACAATAATCCTCTGGAAATTCAAAATAATTTCGTTTTGTAAGTAATTTGAAAGAACATACATTATATATACGTTATATTTCATTAGACATGGAATAAAAACCCGAAGAGACAGAATCGTTAGCCCGCCGAGCAAAATACTTAGCGGTTTTTCGTCCATCCTTACGATCTGACTTCTAATCTTGTCGAGGTCGACTTTAACTTTCATCCTTTTGGGGTCGATAACATAGTACCAGTTGAGCACTGGAGCCTGTGTAATCAACGCACTTGAGAACTGACACCTTTTCTGAAACAACTGTCATACGTTGAATGCTATATAATTTTACAAATTGTTTGGTGAGTAGTGTAAACAGAAACAACCAAGAAGGCTATAAATTATTGAAATTGGTACATAAATTAGTGTCATTATATATATAAAACGTAATTAGGAGTGCATGATGCTATGGATTTTCCATATCGTTTTCTTTTTTTGTAAACTCCAATTCATAAAATACTGACAGGTTTATTTGAAAATACGGAACAACATTCTTTTTCTCTAAATTTGCATGTTTTGCAATTACCTGTAATTATGTGTTTTCTGTAATTATCTGCAATTAAATGTCCACTGCATCCTTTTATCAGTATCATTCTGAGTTAAACTTACCTATACACATGTAGGAATACCTTTAATTGCACAGATTCTTTCTAGATCACTATTTGAAATTCTCTAATCTCTTTCATTTTACTCAATCTTTATTCTATACTCACATACGTAAACAATTACAAATTATATCAATTCCATGCATGTTTGTTCCTATATGTATATTATATAATTGTTTCCTACCGCGGTATTGGTCTCATAAATAATTTAATTCAAACTGCATGCACGTTGTACGATAGGAAACTTATCGCTCTGAACAGTAATAGTGCATAGTAATATAACTTATACCATAGACTTTTCTTTAATGCATATCTTCAACACATTATTATAATACATGCTTCCTTCCAAATAATACATAATGTCAAAGTCCATAAAATATACCATTATTACATTTGTCACACCACATTACCACACATTTTATGCCTAAAACAGGGTTTCAGAATTACAAGCTACGTATTGCGATGAAACATTTAAATGTTTCCTTCATGGAGACATTTAATATATAGCTAAAAAAAATGCTATATTTGACGATTCGTCTCACTCGTGAGTGTTAAAGCCAGAAGTTGTCTTTAAAGCAAATGTCACGACAAGCATGACGGATAAAGATACTTCTCGAATTACTGTCATATACATTTACTAACAGCTGCGAATTAATATTGTAAGACGTTAATATTTATGTAGGATTTACTGAAAAGAAATTCTGTCATGCTTATACGTATAAGCTGAATAAGGTATGCTTCAAAAATTATTTATTGTGGAATCAGATTAATGATAATATTTAAAGGAAAGATATCTGAGCGAATGATCTTCTGCAAAATCATCGTGAGTGTATTTGTGGACAGTATCTTCATACAGAGCCACAGTGAATTTTTAGAACAATCCGAAATCCTTTAAAGGTAAACAATATTCAAGTTATATATATCCCGTATATTACTGGTGAATAAGTTTTCCATCCACTTGAAAGTGATGAGATCCTACGCAGCTTCTATTTAATGGTTTCACTCAGCTTTAGTAGGCCTGACGTTTATGCAATAAAAACAGTTAGACAAGATTTCTACGCAAAACGATAAAAATTCATGAGCGAGATCCTTAACAATAACGGCATCCTAGTTACTAGACACAATATTTCGCGACCCATTTTTTAACTATTCTAGACTGGAACTATTATTTTCATTCTCAACAGCGTTCTGTTGATACATTTTGTATAAGGTCGAGAATTTATTATGCTGGGAGTTTTACGTATGGCCGCAGGTGTTTTCTGATATCCTATATTAAGATATAAGACGCGCTGAATTGTTACGATCATTATAAGTTTCTTTTCCTAGCAGTTGTTTTAGGAATTGCTATTTAAGTTAGCACGCACACACATGCGTTCGTGTATATATACATATATACAAAAAATGCGTGCACACAGGTAGACCATATGTGTGTTTATTAATAATAAAATAACAACAACAACAATAATAATTATAATGATGATGATAATAATTAATGGAGGAAAGTGAAGATAGATTTGGCACTAGTCTTTATTCAATACGACGATCGTCTGGACCCATCCTGCAATTGTCCATTATGAGTAGGATTTTATGCATCTAACTGTGTTGCATCAATCCGTGCAGTTTGTGTCACATCAAGTACATGCATAAAGAAGATGTCCTGATAGTGACACTGAGATGTCCTGGGCATGTTACTCGTGCCTGCTGTATTTTGGTTATATCTGGATGTCCAGGCTTAATATGTTTTCTTGGAAGGTTATGCTTAGCTTCTACAAAATTGTTAGTCTGAACATTTTTTAATCTAACCATGTCTTATTGTCATACGTCTGGTGGACAAATGTATTTTGAATAATGTTGTAGGCCTATATGTATTCCTTTACTCATGGTATAAGGATGCTGGAAATTACATTTCAAGTTTTGTAAATGAGAACATACGGATATTAGGAAACAACATTCTGTTCGATTTATGCATATTTGTAAGGAGGATCTGTTCATATTTACGTTTCCTCCGCGAAAGAAACGACATTTTAACCATGCAGCGCATAATAAATCACATAATGTTGATTCATGGCATTTGCGTAAACTCATTAACGGGACAATGCTTGTAATGTGAGTTTTTTTATATTGAAAAATTTTGAAAATATGAATTGCCCGCGGCCTAGAAAAATCTACTGTTCTATATAACTGTTAATCAGAGGCATGCCAACAAGAGATTATTAAACTTATTAGAATATTTCAGACTAGCATAAACTTCCAAATGAATATAATGCACGGGCATGTTATTCATTCCTTCTGATGTATAATATTTCTAAGTTTGAATTCAGATGTCTTTTTTTTTTCTTAACGTAAAATTAAGGTACAAGTAATGCATTACTCTTTGTCTCGTCAGTCGCATATCACCTGAATATTAAAAATGTTTGCAAACACAATGTATTGAAAAGCGATATATACATTTGAAGAATGTCAAAAACAGAAAACCAAATAGAGATAATGGTCGGAAAAAAGTGAAAGACATAGAGTTGAAATAATCTCCCAATATAAAGGAAATATTTGTGTTAAACATATCCGATCACGAAGATACAAATATATCCTTTATTCATCTACGAGATTATTAGCAAAATAATAAAGCATAAAATTCGTGTTTCTACTGGCTGTGAAATATTACATTTTAAATTTGGTAGCAGAACACCTACAGATTCTTCTATTGAACATTCAACGAATGCCCTGTGCATTCCGATTCATACATTTCATTCTTCGGTATTATTTTTCGATAGATATTCTAGAAGAAAATAAAAACTGCCGCTAGGCGTACAGAAAGAAGATAAACTAAAAAGATTTGCAAGAAAACACATAATAGTCAATAATCTTGTGTTTCAACTGTGTTAGTATATATATATATATATATATATATATACATATATATATATATACATATATATATATATATATATATATATATATATATATATATACATACACATATACATGTGTGTGTGTGTATGTATATGTATATATATATATATATATATTCACATACACACACGTATAAATATGTTTACACACACTACACATCTAAGCACATACACATGCAAACACACGCATATGCTGCTACAGTAGATCTTAGCGTAATTACGTAGTTCACACTTACAAAAAAATGTTCGTAAATCTATATATTCCTCTACCATTGAAAGTTATATAGAAATAGTATTTAAGCATATGCTTCATTATGCGTTATATGTATATATTCATTGATATATATATATACATGTGTATGTAATTACGTATGTGTGTGTTTGTTTGCGTGTGCGCTCGCGCGTGTGGGTGCGCGCGCGTAATTTGCATATTGTATAAAGTCTGGGGTTTTGCTTTGAGGCATATTCTATAAAATGGTTATTTTTATGAATGCTATGCATTAAAATACGACTAGAAGAATCGGTCTCTTTTTCTCCCTCTCTCTTTTACTTTATACATATATTTCCACAAATGCCAATTACACACACTTAGACGCACACACATGCACACACAAATATATATATATATATATATATATATATATATATATATATATATATATATATATATTTGCGCATGTGTATAAGTGTGCGCCTCGATCAGTATGTAAGGGTGTGACGTATACAGAAATAGTATATCTCATTTGCAAATGCTTGAATGGAGTATTTTATTTTTATTTCTAGAGAGACAAAAAGAAATTGTTATGATTATGTAGAAATATTTTGCCATTTTATATTTTTGCAATCCTGTATATTCATGCCTGTAATGTTGTTATTGAAGTTGTAGTTCTGGGTAATTCTAATATAAAGTTGTGATCTTATTGAAATATTAATAGTAATAGTAATTTGCTCTGAATAATATACCAATGCAATGAATAACTAAATAAAATATTTTTTCATTGCCGTATACTTCAATTTATTTACTGGCATGTAGTAGCATATGCGCACGCACATAGGCAGAGACAGGAACACTCACATATACGCGTATTTTAACTGTTTATACTTTTTCCTTCATATACATACATACATGTACATTTACTCTTTTACTTGTTTCAGTCATTTGACTGCGGCCATGCTGGACTTATTCTTTGTAAGCCTAATACTTATTCTATCGGTTACTTTTGTCAAACCGCTAGATTACGGGGACGTAAACACACCAGCATCGGTTGTCAAGTGATGTTGGGGGGATTTGTATATATAGTTTCGGTATATGCGTTTGAAACAGTATTAAATTAAAACTGCCATCTATTCATCCTGGTTAACGTGTATATCCTATTGAATGGTATTTCAAACCGTTTCAGTGAGATTATATTCTTACAATGCATATACACACATATTTATGTGTATATGTCTGTCTACCAAATCCACTCACAAGGCTTTGGTCGGCCCAAGGCTATAGTAGAAGACACTTGTCCAAGGTGTCACGCAGTGGGACTGAACCCGGAACCATGTGGTTGGTAAGGAAGCTACTTACCACACAGCCACTTCTGGAGCACACTTATACACATGCACACACACACATATATATATATTTATATATATATATGTATATATGTATTTATATGTGTATGAGTATGTATGTATGTATGTATGTATGTATGTATTAGAGAGTGCTCACGTTGTCATCATCTACAAACTGGGGGTACTAATTACGAACGAATTGGAA
>NC_142946.1:17099180-17101680 GCF_046866305.1 Octopus bimaculoides | reverse complement strand
CATATTATCATATTATACTATAAAAGATATTGAAATTGATATTAAATATATGAAGTTGATATTTCACTATAATTTTGCATATATTATAGCAATATGTTATAAATCCACTTATATTAAAATTTCTCTTTAGTATAAAACATTTAATTCATAATATCCATTTTCGAGAAAATCTATTTCAAATTTAAACATAAATGATATATTACTGAAATGAATGAATGAGATAATCTTGCATTATGCAATTAACAGTTATACGGTGCAGCAGTACAATTTATCTATTGGTAGTTAAATGGAAAGTTCTCAAAATTATAACTCACAACGGAAAGTATGTTTTATGTTAAGTTATATTTTCTTATTCTATGTCCGATAAATTTTCATCGAAACATTCTTATTTTACCTAAGTGCCTTTCTATTCTTTACTAAGGTTTCAATTATTTATAAATTCAAATATAGACTGCACTTAATTAAATTTCCACCAGTAATGCAATTTCGTATTGATAATACAAGCGATAAACAAAATTCATACTTTATAATAAATTGAAATGAAATGTGATGGTCGAAATTTGTAGTATTCTGTTGATATAGGAATGTAATTAATAAATCTACAACAAAGACCAATTTTTAGATATGAAGAGAAATTATAGGAATACATATAACGTATATAATTCCATACTTAGACACAAACTTGGTAATTTCATATCACGCTATGATTTCCCTCTTTCTTGGTGTATTATTCATGTTTATAGGAATTGCTTAGAATATTTATATTAAAATTGTATCCAATGTGATAACTACTCCAGTTTGCATTGATTATCAGGGAAGATTTCACAACAAATACGATTCTGTACATTCTAATATCAAAGTACAACATACAAGGGATAATATGACTATTATTCCAGCCAAGCATTCTGTCAACAAGCGCTAAGCTATTGTATTACTTATTAGGGATACACACATACGTATACTTACACACATACGTATACATACATACATACATGTATTAACACACACACATAATACATACATACTGTTGTATCGCACGTTCAACATACGATATAACAGAATAATAATAATGTCGTTGCAAATCGTTCTACTGAAGATACTGGTAATAAATCTCGACAATACGCAACTCTCGGCTATACTCTATTCTACACCGCTGAAGGCTCTCTCTGTATGTCCATTTAAATTGTGGCACAGTCCATTTGGAGCCAACCAATAGGGGTGTTCTACTTCCACACAAAACATACACACATACATTCATACGTATGCATATATGTGTATATATATATATATGTGTGTGTGTGTGTGTGTGTGTGTGTGTGTGTGTGCATGTATGTGTGTGTGTGTATACAGAGAGAGAGAGTGAATTTAGATTCACATACGCACATACCTACACAGGGATTCAAAAATAGCGAATAGGTTGGTAAATAGGTTGCTACATACATAGATAGATAGTTGTGTAACCGATTTTTAGTTAATAACTCTAAAATCTGGGCTCTAAATTTCAAAAGAATATCACTTGGAATTGGAAGCAACAGACTAGATAATAGCTTGTCACTCGATATTTAGACATTTACCTAGAAAAGTCAGAGCAGGCATTTTCCATTCCGTTTGTAGAAGCATGTTGGCTGTAGCATTCTGTACATTAGTGATATCAGTTAGGTTGTCATGTGATAATCGTTACAGCATTTCAAATATTATTCTTGGGAGGGACCTCTACATGCACATCATGATGACAAACCCTATGAATATTTCATCAGGAAGGTTTCAAAAGTAGTATAAAGTTATGTGCTGGTGTTCCAAGCAGCTTGAAACTAAACACGCGAAGTCAGGTTTTCTATATCTTTACTACCAACAAAAGATTCGTCGAAGAACATACAAGCCTCCATTACGACGTAAGTGTTTGTATGAGCGTATGTAATACGAATGAAAACCATATGTGTGCACGACGCACATCAGAGGATCAGCGGAAAGGTACAAAGGCACGCACGTCCGAGGATTCAGCGGAGAGGTCCACGCGCAAAAGTCATCGAAACCAAAGAGTTGTGTGCTGGAGGCTTCTCCTAATTAAACAACATCCCTTTCGTCAGTTTTTCTGGCCCTTGCTCTTCATAGCCCTTCGTAACTGTCTCTGCAATTTGGCAAGACATTCTGCATTGACGATTGTTATTAGACTCAGTGCCGTCTGCATCCCAAAAGACTGAGGTCATGACCTTCCCTGCAGATGGAACGACCTTGGCCTTCTTTAGCGAGGTGTTTCCACTGCATAGATTGCCTTTATCATTGGGTCAAAGAGATGAACCAAAGAATCACCCTGGTTTAGGAAACGTTCAATCAAACCGGTTAACTCTGCCTCAAACAATGTCCGATTTTCCGCGATGTGATCACTATAGTACGTCTTTGGTCAGGTGACAGAGACTTGGCGCCTACCGAGTAGAGATCTTCGTCAAGATAAATTACTTTTGCACAATATTTTCAAGTCTCTCGCTCGATGTATTCATAG
>NC_142946.1:17079180-17091680 GCF_046866305.1 Octopus bimaculoides | reverse complement strand
GGTCACCTCAGGCTTTTTTTTTTAAAGGTACATGAAAGTAAGTACCTTCTCTCTTTTTGTCTCTTTTTGTTACAAGTCTATGCTTAAAATGGTGTCGTCTTTCATTCTTACCATTCTTGCCACATTTACCCATTTTTTATTGAAGCCTTCATTCGACAACACCTTCCTCTCTATCCTCATCCTCCTTTTCAAGTGGTACTTGAAAAAGTTGACGAGGGATTGACCAGAGAGGAAAGTGTTTGTTTGTAGACCTTTCAAACGCGTCCACCACACGCATTCTTTTGCCATAGCTATCAGTGTTACAAAAACCGTTTTTCTTTCCCGTTTAAAGGAAGGTGGCGGAACAATATTCACGATAGACTCGGCTGATAAGTGGGCTCGTCCCACACGCGACAACAGCCGTTCGACGAAGGTCCACAGCTCTGAAATATCTGGACACTGCACGAGTGCGTGCAGAACGGTTTCGTCGCTCTGACCGCATCTCGGGCAGGTCGGTCCGGTGGTTTTCGAACCGTGTCTGTAGATCTTCTCTCGAACTGGTAGTGCGTCTCGATAGCATTGCCAAGCCAGGGATCTCTGGAAATTATCCATAGGCCCCGGCCCGAACGTCGATAAGTAGATAGATAGATAGATAAGTAGATAGACAGATAGATAAGTAGATAGATAGATAGATAAGTAGATAGACAGATAGATAAGTAGTAAGACAGATAGATAGATAGATAGATAGATGGCGATAAATATAATCGAGAAATGACGAATCGCAGAACATAGCTACACAATGATCTTAATGACATGATTTGCTGTGTCGTCTAATGAATATTTTTAGACCTATCACGGATTTACTGATCCGGTTGTATACATTGTAATAATAGTCCCCGTTTTTCGACTGGAGTTGGTTCTACTATGAAATCTCTCTCTAAGGAGTTGAATCTGGCTGCTTCTTAGTTGGCAATTGCTTATAGTAACAGCTTGTCCACTGCGCTCTTTTCAATGCTACCGATTCCCACGTCAACACGTTTACTTTGCAAGGTTTCAAATAGGCTTTTGAGTCGCCTTATAACGGAGCACCGGGGAACATTCCTACCGGTTATCAAAGCTAAGCTGGTAATAAATGATGTCTTTAGGTAAGCGGGTGTCTTCCATCGGAACCATATGTCCATCCTACAAAAATTGAGTTTTGAAACTTGCAATGCCTAGAATGTCACATATTGCACGAAACTTTTGTGGATTTGGTTTTGTGCCTTAATGTTGCAAATCGAAGGGTGGCTGGAATGAGTGTAGTCATTTAAAATTGTGACTGTAGAATCTATTTTTCACAGCTCTATAGGAGGGTGCTAAACTCTACTGCCTAGTAATAAATATGTATATACACATAGATATATGTATATATATAAAAGAGTAAAGAGTATATATATATATATGAATATATATGAATAAGTGTGCGTGTGTGTACGTGCTTGTGTGACTATGTGAATATGAATGTGTATACTTGTTTCCTCAGACAAATTTTTTTATTCTTTCATTTTTATTTTACCTCTGTAGTTAGCTGACATTAATACTACATTAACCCTCATTTATTTTGAATATCAAAATCACGAAAATATAAAAGGTGATATTAAAATTCTCAAGAAAACTAATATTTGTTAAACCACAATCACACTTTAGACGCATCAAATTATATATATCACGTTAGAAGTCATCGCATAAATCGCCTAATCCAAGCTTTCGTGATTTTTTGTTCTTAATTCTAATATAATCACTATAATTAAAATTAATTTCGATACGAAAGAACATCAATGAAAATTAAAACAAGACTCGGAAATTTGTACGTTACACATCAATTATTTGTTGTGAGTTTTCCAAGTCCTATGTTAATTAGATAAATCATCTGATTTTATAGACTTTCAGAAATGATGGCAAATAAATGAATCATTTTAGCGTATAATTATTTTTGAATACATTAAGCTAAATAAATATGCGCAAAAAAAATTATCTCAAGTCAGAGGTCTTTATTGTCAGCTGCGTATTTTTTTCTTTTCGTTCGAGGCTTTCCAGCAGCAATTTTCAGGTATAATTTTGTTATAATTCAGGAAATGAAAGATTATTTATTTGTAATTATCGGACGCCAGCGTGAATGTAAGTTAGGCGGTTATGAAGAAATCCAAAACAGATCATTTTCAGTCTACGAGACTCTTTGAGAGAGTATATGTACGAGTAAGTGGGAGTATGTGATTGTGGGTGTTGATGAATTTGTTGTTATACTCTTTACAACTTTGATTAACATACATCCATACATGGAAGTATATATATATATATATATATATATATATATATTGAAAATCAGTCGTAATATGTTAAACTGTGATATAACGTGCAAGCCTAACGCGCTATAGTACGATGTGTTTTCACATATCTGCAATAAACCAAACAGTCAGGCACACACAGATGCTCATGCATAAATTTGTATGAGGGGGCATGTGTACGGTAACAGAAAAGGTTCTAGCTTAACATCTGGCCTTAAGAATATTGGAGACAGTTACGTTGTAAATTGCGAAACTAAAAGTACATGAAATCATGACGTGTTTTATGTGCCTGCTTAATCATGACGAGCTAAATGTATCTGAACTTTCATCTGATATCTTATTTGATTCGAAATAACACTTTCTTTCTTTTCATACTCCCCGAATTCTTCAACTCCCCTTACTATTGGAGCTGAATTTACTTCTATTTTATTCTTGCGTATTTCTTGATGAATTCATTTACAGTTGTAGCTAAATGTTTTGATTATTATAAACAATCGTTGTTGCTTTTCATACGACAGATTTATTACAATTTAGCGAGCATAACATGTTTCAAGAATTTGTTGATTTCAGATATATATTTTATGTTATATCATGGTTGTTCGGCATTTCTCTCCTTATTTTCATTTAGTCGTGTTTTCGTTATCGATTTCCTTAAGGATTTACAGCCACTTATATTATTTTTATATCAGTTTGTTTCAATCTTGTTTGTTCGGGGTTTGCTATTCATATGCAATCTATATTCTTCGCAACTACAGAGTCTACTGCAAATATTTCTTTTATTGCGTTGATTTTAAAGAATTCATCTTTGTTTTTCATGCTTCTGAGAACAATAATTTAATTACTATCCTGATACTGGATAGCTTTAATTGCATAAACACTTTTCTAAAAAGTTCAGGCATTTTACCAAAAATAGGAACCATTTGTATTGGTTCAGAGAAACATGCATTGATCTTAACAACACCCTTACATTTCCGCCCTTAGAATTCTCTGTTAAATCTTCCTAATATTTCATGTTTCATAGTTTTCGTTTATGGTGTGTGTTCATATATGTATATATACATACACACACACACACACACACGCACACACACACACGCATACGCACACACACACACACACGCATACACACACACACACACACACACACACACACACACACGCATACATATATATATATATATATATATATATATATATATATATATATATATATAAATTATTTAAAAAATCAAACAGAACTCACTGTAACTTCCCTGCCTAATGCATGCCTACCGAGAATGTCCATGGTTAATTCTTGGTTGTAACTTCACTCTAGTTCTGAAAAATTAGGAATATCACAATGGTGGAGAGTATATATAACAAGTTAGAGAAGTGAAGTGAGAAATTAAATATTTATTCCATTAGTCGACAGCTGTTTCATAACTTTTGTTTGTTATAGTCTGAACTAATTCAAAGCTTGAAAGAACTTTGGTATGATTGTCTCTAAGACAGTCTAAATCTTGTTGTATTCACTATTAAAATTATGTATGTATTCTCCTTCACATATACATAAAAACAAGAAGAAGATGTAGGAGAAATCAATGTAACTAATTTATTTTTATGTTACATAAAGATGACAGATTTTTTAAAACATATCAGTACAAATAAATTGATTACAGGTTGAAAGCTCAACAAATAAATTAAAACAAATTAAGGACCCTGCATATATATTTCAGTACTATCATCTAGTTGATGAGAATTTCGAAGCATTTGGTCTAATACTAAGTATGTTACAATATTTTACTGTTTGGGAGTAGAACTTTTAACCCACTTATCTATAGTTCCTTCAAATTAAAAAAAAAAGATTACCTAAGTTCCATGAGCTCTATATTAAGCTTGAATGAGTCCTACCACTATATAATTAGAATATGGTGACTTTCTTAGCATTAAACCAAAATGCTTCGTGATAAGACTAAAACATGTTTTATCTTAGTTTATTTTTTGAGCTTCCAACCTGTAATCAATTTATTTGTACTATTATGTACTTTTAGAAAAAAAGAACAACTGTCATCTTTTTTTTTAACATACGAATAAATTATTAATTACATCTATTTCGTCTCCATTTTCATCTTGTTTCCCCCCTCCCCCCCAATATTCATAATTTCAAGAATCTCGAACATATAGCAATGGCGTTCGCATTCTATGATAAGGATTAAACCAGATTAAAACATTGGGTTATGTAATCCCTTATGAGGATATGTCTTCCTCGAATTAGCTATATGACAACATAGGTGCAATAGAAGGTGGAAAATATAGCACCCGAAATTCAAAACTACAGTGAAATATTATTCGATTGAAGTTAGAAACACTTCAGAAACTGTTATTCATAGTTTCACTTCACCGATTTTCAAACTGTCGTAAGACTCTGCGCAACGATTTCTGAGATCCTTTCGGCTTCACCAATAGGATATGTATATTATTTTTTAACAAGAATAGTATTGATAGTGATTTCGATGTTTTGGCCAGCTAAGCCATCATCGAACTGTAATGTGTTAACTTAAACTTGGCTTTGTATTGTCTCTGTACAGAAAATATATTTCTGGACTTGTGGGGTTCAGTTGAATGGTAATTAAGATGTAGGTTGGGTAGTGATGGAGAGGTATTGTGGTGACAATTTTATTGATTCAATTCGGGATTGTTATTGTTTAGAATTTATTCATGCGTGTAGAACTTTGTAAACAAGCGTGTATATTTAGGTTTCAGGTTATAGTTTTTGTGTTCTATTTATTTATTTTGAGATTCACAAAAAGGAAGTACTTAGGTGTTGGAAGTTAATTTGTCAACGAATGTAACTTAAGTTTATGTTATTTTCGGTTTATAGGATTTAATCGTTTGCTTTGACAATTCAAAGATCAAATTTCAAAATTTAATCCACCATTCAAACACATAGTAATCGAATATATCAGCTTTTTTTGTAATGGAATTTTTAGGGGTTCACAAAAGCATGTTAGTAGGAGGTATATTTTAGCTGGTCTGTGAGTATTTTTTGTATTATTTAGGTTATTTCTTGTTTGTATTTGGAAGGTGAAGGTTATTAGTCGAACACATCATGGTGTTATAAGCATAGAAATTATTTAATCCTCTGCTTTGATGTTCACAAGACAGCGTAAATTTTGTTAGAATATTTCTCAGTAGGTGTTTGCTGTTTTATAAGCAATTCAAGTAATATGTAGAAATTTTAACCTTCGTGATTTAGGGATGCAGGTCTTGTTGCGTATGTGTTCACAAATATCTTTAAATACCATTTCTAATGTATCGTTTTTATGATATATTATCATCTATAGGTGGGTTAGCTGGCTGAAATTTCTGAGTTATTCTCAATACTGTTATTGTCAAAGACTAATAAATTTGTACCCTACAGAATTATGGAGTAATCCTTCAGCTTTATGTAGAATTATGTTTATCATAACTGAACATATAAAGAAACACTGATTTGATTTATATGTGCGTGTGCAGATATAACTGCCTTTATATATATATATATATATATATATATATATATATATATATATATATATATATTTATATTTATATATATATATATATATATTTATATATATATATATATATTTATATATATATATATATATTTATATATATATATATATATATTTATATATATATATATATATATATTTATATATATATATATATATATTTATATATATAATATATATATATATATATAATATATAAGATGTCTTAAAGTTCGTGACGAAAACTTATCTATATTTTACGTATTTATTCTTCGTATCAGAGTGTGAATGAATTATAAATAACTATGGCTATATAGCATTGTTTCATTAATCAATCAATGTCATTTCTGTCATGATCAATGTATATCTATAATTTGTCATTGATGAAAATAAACAATATATAGTGAGATTTATTTTCAGTCATTTTATATTTTATCACCATCCATCAAGTATTAAGTCTTCTCTGATGAGTTACCTTATAAATGTCTAACAAACATTTGCCAATATATCTTGAATTGTGAATTCCTTAGTATTCTAAGCGTTTTTCTTTTTCAAATATTTTCTAAATGCACTTGTACATTCTTTGTATGGATTTTGATAGAGATTGAGAAGGCAAAGTTGTTTATAAAAGCGTACACACGTTTTTTTAATTTTTTTTCCGGATAATTACTCCATTACGTTGTGCACTTTTGTGTATATTTTCTAAGGTGTTCATGATTTTGCGCTGAAATTATTATTATTATTAATATTATTATTATTATTATTATTATTATTATTATTATTATTATTATTATTATTATCGTTATTATTATTATAATTATCTTGATAGAGTATGATGGTTTTCGTGTTTCATTTTTTTGTTATTGATATAGCATTTTCTATAATTTGTAGTACACGATTTCTCTAAACTATTTTAAATCCCATTCCAAGCTCATAATTCATCATCAGAGTTGTCCTTACTGCTAAAAAAAAATAATTTTCTTTCTTTCTTTCTTTATTCATTCATTTATTTATTTATTGTATATATATAAAGCTTGAGTTTCCCGCATATTCATCATTACTGACCTTGTTACCGGACAGTTAATTATAGTTTCGACACAGAAACATGAAGCGAACAGCGAAGCGCAGTGTTATTTAGACTCAAAATGCATTTTGCCAGTCGGTCGGTGATAGTTAAATTTCTTCCGTTATCATTGTACATTGTGTGATTCTTCATTTACTTATAGTTCCCCTAATATTTTCATAGCTTACTATCAATTAATGTAATTTATAGGAAATGGATTCAGAGTGCATTAGCTGAAGGAACGTTGAAATGAGATAGCGTCTATGGAGTTGTCCAACATCTTAGAAATAACAGTTAAACATCTCTCATATAATAAGGTTTCTTTTAACAAATGTGAGTGACTCCGTATAATCTGGATACACTGAGAACGAGTCGAGACACCCAGAATTTCAGTTATTATTAACATGCTCGACCTATAAATAAATGGGAAATGCAAAACGAACAACAATCTAATACCTACTGAGTGTATTACTAAGAGTTTTAACACACTATTGGTAAATAGTTTCAGTATATCAAACGTTTTGAAATCTGTTTGAGTACGTATGTTTCTCTATACTTGAAGTATTCAGGACCAGATGAAATTCTCACCTGTAAACCTATACAGTACATCAGGCATTCTAGTCTCTGCTCTTTGAGTGTTAATAATTGCTTGAGCCCTCTTTGACATTTGCTGCTCGTCTTTTGTTTAACTTTAGTAAATGAATTTAAAGAATAGAAATGACAACATCCACGTATGACTTTTTTGTTTAGTAAAGAATTAGCATAAATTTCTTTAAAAGATTCTGATATATTTGTGTGTGTGTGTATGTGTGTATATGCATATTTTTACACACAAACTCACATACGCATACTTACAACACACTTGCACACAAACGCGCACATGCATACATACATACATATGCATGTGTGTGTATATATATATATATATATATATATATATATATAAAGATTGTACAGACGGGATTTAATATTCAAGCGAAATTAAGAAATTTATTGACATTTTGTGAAATATCAACTTGAAACGCTATAAATTATATTACTGCGGGGCATAGCGAAGCAATTCATAAAATACACTCGAAAAATTAGCTGCCAATTTTTTACCATTTATCACTTAAATATTTTTGCAGTCGTAAAATGAGTGACATTCATTATAAAACCAATTGATTTATTTTCATTCTTACACCTGCAACGTGTTATACACTGCATCCTAAATTCACATATCTTTGCTTAATTAACGTTTTATACAAGTAATTAAAATATATTTTATATAATGAAATATTACATGTAAATGCTGCCAGGAAAGCTGACCATGGCCGATTCCATTCGGTTAAATGTACTTCAAAATATATTTCCTACATCAAAAAAAAATGTTTATTTGGAGGTGAAGGTTACTTCTACGCATCAGAAATGAAAGACATAAAATTTTGCGGTATAATAGTCGGAATTGAGGCGAGAAAACAAGTGTTTAGAATTTTTTTAGAAAAATTGTTCTTCTATGGGAGATATGTAATTTTGAATGAAGCTAATAATTCAGTTCATTATTTCAATGTTATTTTTCTTAATATTCTTTTTTATTGCACTATATATTAACCAATAACATATGGCGTTATCAATATAGTAATTAATAAGCAATTATAAGTATAAAAAAAACGTAAGTGAACAATATTTAATACGAACTTTTGCAGTTATAGATATGGTCCAATTAATTACTTCACTGAGAAAATGTTCAAAAGCATATGAAATAAAGTAAACTATATATTTATTCCCATAAATATATATTCTTATTTTATTCTTCAAAATTCTGCCTTATCATTAAATATTGTGAATATGCTCTAATAATTTTTGCTCTTTAGAAAATATGAGAATTTAACCTTTTTGGTGAATACTACACAATTACTGTATTTGAGATATTAACAAGAAAGAAATTATGCGACACATTTCACTTCATAACTTTCAAGTAATACTGTATCAACTTTTCTCATATATTTGTTATATATTTGTTGTATTTTCTCTTTCTTAATATTTCATTACTTAATACTATATGCTCTATATTTTTACATAATCTTGTTGCATCTGCTATTGTGGCCTAATTCATTAAGGAGCTATTGAAATTTTCACTTCCATGCTGTGTATCTTAGAGTGATTACTTTATTTATCTCATGAAAGAAAAAAGAAATAACCAAGTCATATGGATATATTTAAATAGATCTTTAGGTACGTATTGCTATATTGGCTCACATATGTACATTTTGTTACCGTATGATAGAAAATTTTACTTAGATGTGTCAGCTGACAAGAGTCAAGCTATCAAACATTCGAACATTACTCGTCAAAGAACTCTTTATATGTGAATTAGATATTGTATAAATATTGAAATAGTGTTGATACTTTTCATTTTTTCATACATTTTAAGCATCTAGAAAATATTATTAAACACTTATGTACCAGAAGTTAAGATGTTATAAGAAAAAAATGGTGTTCTTGTGAAATTAATAAACACATATAATACTACTTTAAGCTATTCAGTACATTTTCAATAAATAAGTATATTTTTGTTGCACCACGTACATTGTCGGCCATTTTAGCTAGATTACTTTTAAAGACTATCAAGTGCACATGATTAAACCTAAAGCGAAGAAAAAACAACAGATAAATATACTCGTTCTCTATGTACTTCGAAAACAAATGCTCCTTAGAATATAATTAATTCTTCTTCAACAGATTCTAAATTTAATCAATATAATTGAAGATGTGCAATTAATTAATATAAAAAATGAATACATAAGATGTTTGTTGCTTTATAGCATTTCAATATTTCAATCTTCAAAATTTGTGAAAATATTCGCGTGTGTAATTATTTATTTCTATAATTATTTTCAGAAGAACCCAGACAGTATTTTCAGTGTTTATTCATATAAATGTGTGTGTGTGTGTGTGTGTGAGAGAGAGGGAGAGAGAGAGAGAGAGAGAGTGAGAGAGGGAGAGTGCGGGGTATGGGTGCATGTCTGTGCATGTGCGTGCATGTGCAAAGGTGTGCGCGTAGGTGTGGCATGCATGTTCATAAAAGACAGACTTTGGGATTATTGTTTACCGGTTTATTGGTTGTGATGGTTGATTGTAGTCCTTTCATATTCATAATTCTGCTGCTATAAGTAATACAAATATTTCGCACAAATATTCTATGCAGTGTGGACAATGTGAAGTTTAACAAAGTGAGAAAAGTATTATGGTAATTTAGTCAAGATACCGCAAAATTACGGATAGAATATTAATAAGTCGTGAGTGAAGTCAGGGCTTAGATGAAGATGTGGAGAGAGAGATAGAGATGGAGAGAGAATAAGAATGTGTGAGATGGTGTGGTTAGTGAAGATAGTCGCGTAAATATAGTGGGAGACTTGCAATATATTATGTAATAGAATATTCAATGTAACAGTAAACTACTGATTAATGGGAATAATGAGGGCAGGTGGTTGATGTAGGTGATAGGAGATAATTTTCACAGAGGATAAGGAGGTGATAGAGAAAATAATAATCAAACGATAAGCAAGTTGTAAACAGCATCGTAATGGGAGTGGTGGAGAAGAATTATCTTGTGCTTATAAAGAAGAATTATCAAAATGTCTCGACTGTAAAGAGAATTCAGGGGAACTAGATTTGCTAAGACTGACCTAAATTGTTTGGAGAAAATAGCACTGAGGACAGTGAAAATGAAGATATAATGAAAGAACAGGAAAGACTGGTTCTCAATCCCTTTCTCTCCAGTTCTTTCCAAGTACTTGACTTTACTTTCTCCTTTCTATCTTTTTCATCCTCAATTTTCCAGGCGAGTAACTAGACATTTACTTATTCTGTTTCTCATCCTTTCGTTCTTTCTCACGCTATGTTCGATAGTGCAAAACGTCAGGTGTCTTTTTGTCACGACATGAAACATCGACTTTCAAACATCTGAATATTTGTGTTACTTTTTTGACTACGCATAACAACATTTATTTCCTCGGATTCTACTCTTTTACTTAACTAAGTAAATTCGTTGAATATACAAACACTTGTATTTAATGAAAGGATAGAGATAACTATTTTGCTTTTTTTTTTTGTTTTTCTCAGTATCAGTTTCTGAAGTAAAAGTGATATTTTTTGTGGTTGTTATGATTGTAGTTCTTTAACACCAGATCAGCAATCACTGAATTCATCTCTGTACGAGGGTGTTGCATTTGTTACCACCCTGTCTTATTTTTAAATATAGTTAGTTCATTTACAGCTACAATATCAAATGTTATCTTCATTTCGTAAAACAAGAAAATGTGTCGATGTATGTGTGTTTAAGGTAGATTAAACTGATATTCATAGTAGGTCAAGTGGCCTCCTTCGTTGGCTTGTTTATCATTAGTTAACATACGTATGTAAGGAATTAGTGGTATGACACATGATATTCAATAAATTTCTTATTCACTTCTTTATAATTTATGATATATTTATACAGTAATTGGATTGTTAGTTATCATAGTAGGAGAAGAAAAATTCCATACTCTAAATCTCAACATAGTGAGCTCTTTGAACTTTATATTATGATAACTTGGAAAACTCCATGAACAAAATTATTTACGAAGTAATTGCTAAGATCATAAACACGATTTTCAGCAACTCCTTAAAAATGGGAGGAGAGAGAAAGCAAAGTATGCCTCAGATGTAATTCGAACCTTGTATATATCTCTGGGAAAGTGCAAAGCAGAATATACAAGAAATTACCTGCGATAATCATTCCTACCCTCTACACTTTTCTCTCTCTCCCTTCCGCTCTCTCAACTTACTTAAATGCGTGCTTTTCTGCTGTTTACTTTTAAATGTATCATATATATTTTTTTTTAATTTATCTCCGCAAAATAATTGTTCATTACTCTAAATTCTCTAAATACAAGAAGTGTTTGAGTACTTGCAGGTGTATTTAAGCATTATATGAGTAGTATATCATATATATATATATATATATATATATATATATATATATGTATATATATAACACTCACACACATACACACACACACACACACACACACACACACACACATACATATATATATATATATATATATATATATTCATAACAGTTTGTTTCAACTTCATATGACTTAAATGTACTTGGACATGCAAGTTGCGTTCAAATCATCATCTAGGAGAAGAATGCAAGATTTGATACGGATTCAAGGTAGATTTTAGATGCGAGTCTTCCATTGAATAGCTCAGATCATGAGATATTAAGGCTATGAATGCGACATCAGCTATTTTCTTTGTCTCCACCTGCATGCCAAGACAGGATGTTGGCAGGATGATGGCGCCCCTTCGCGGCTAGTTTGCGGAGTGCTTTACAGAGTAAGCTTCAGTCATTCGTTTTGGTTTACCACATGATTGCGTGGGATTTTGGAGTCAGTCTGTAGCTCAGTCGAGTATTATCACAACAGCAGCAGCAGATTTTTTTTTTTTTTTTTTTTTGAGAGGTGGGTCATATTATCTGTAAGCATAATTTTATATGGGATATGGCTTACAGATGCCGATGTATCTAATGCAATGACTAATTAAGAAAAAAACAACATCCAATGAGGGAAGCTTATAGCCGGTTGCTCT
>NC_142946.1:17021944-17076180 GCF_046866305.1 Octopus bimaculoides | reverse complement strand
TTTTATCCAAAGGAAATAAATAAAATCAATTTATGTATTCATATGTGAGTGTGTGTGTGTGTATGTGTGTGTGTTCCTGTGCGTGTTTGTGTCTGTGTAAATGTGTGCATGTATGTATAGAGAGAGAAAGAGAGAGATGGAGAATGATAGATACATGTAGCCATATATGTATGTGTGTATACTTGCATATATAGATATATATGTATGTAGATATATGCGTGTGTGTGTGTGTATGTATGGATATATATATATATATATAGATATAGATATATACATATAGATAGATAGATAGATATATAGTGTTGAGTGAGAAGATAGACACAATACATCCAGAGGTACAATCAAGAACACATTCACATTATTATTACTGTTTTCACCGATGTTTACATTTTATTCACTACACCTGGTAACGCCTTAGGTTACCGAAAACATTATGGATATGTACATGACATATTAAACCAGCTGGTGACGTAGGTGAGAAATCCCAATGAGGACAATGGTTGATTGTGGGAAGATTGTCCTTCCGTAGGAAAATAATCTTTTTTTTCCCGCAATGCTTTTGCTGAAGTACCGTTTAAGTCTGGAAATGTTAAAGCTTGAAAATCACTATTGCTTTCAGTCTGCGCCATTCCTCGCAAGATTCTAAGATTTGTTTCCCAATATTCATACATTTCAATTAATCTTTTAATTTGGCCTTATACCGTAGACGTATGCGGCTTTCATTGCATCGTGAATTTACAAGCTGACCATAAACAATCTTGTTTGCTCTTCAATTACAATTCATGCGAAGGATTTGTTCATACCACAGCATCCGTGATATGATCAAGAAAGATTCTCTTCCAATATAGTGCTATTCTTCACTCACTCATACCACTCAAACTTGTACATTTTCCAAACACATCTCATACGAAAGTTGATCGGCGGACTGATGTGCCTACCGTAACTTGTACAAATCTCTGCTGCATGTAAAAGAGTTGTTAGGACACCTGATATGTCTATTTTTGTCCTTACGGAAACATCATAGACAATCCAACGTCGACCACAAATATATATAATTTGAAAACAAAGAAAATTAAAATATATAAGGAATATACATATATATGTACACATTATTGGATAGCTGTTGACTGCCATTTTACGGTTTTTATCTTTCGTCCTTCGTCCGACTGGGTGTTCAGCAATCACTCTCCTCACCAAACAAGCTAGGTAGAGTCGTCAGTTTAGTCACCCACAACACGACCATGCTACAGGTTGTACTGGATTACATGTTACCACTAGCGCTGAAGAGCGACCTGACATAATATATATATAAATATATATATGTACACGTAAATAAATGTTTAAGTATATGTGTGCGCATGTGTGTGTGTGTGTACATATATATAGATAAATGTACACACACACACACACTCATATATATATATATATGTATATATATATATATATATATATATATATATATATATATATATATATATATATATATATATACATATCAGTAAATAATGTAAAGAAAATTTGGAAATGAAATTATATTGAAATATTTTGTAAACTGATTAATCTTTAAAACTCTTCCTAAATTTACCGTTTTGGCAGCAAAATTTCCTTATGTTCATGTATACAGAGAAAATGGCTTGGAAAGATTAAAATATATAAAAGAAGCAACATCGATCGATACATACATGAATACAATATATATATATATATATATATATATATATATATATATATATATATATATAAGCAGTGAGAGGGAGGGAGGGAGTGAGAGAGAGTTTAAAGTTGTCTAAATAATGCGTCCTTGTATTTTCTTTTGTTTTGCTAGTTTCTGATCATATTATTCTAAATATGTTTCTATTTTCAATAAGCTAACTCTATGATGTTTCACATTAAAGCAGTAATTGCTGAAAAATGCCAAGCTGCAATATTTCATTCGCGTTTGTCTTAAATTTTATTAAAGAACTGAAATAATTTCTCTTTCGAATGTTACGAAAGTGGAACGTATATTGAATTTCAAAAGAAATATATATAAAAGTATGCGCAATTTTATACTATTCTTTGTATAAAGAGCGTAACATTGAAGTGTTCGAGCTCGTATTGCATTAAGCGTGTATGGTTACGCTTATAACTACATCTCGAACATTCATATCTATGTAAATATGGCTATAATAAACACACATTATTATACCTACACCCACACAAATATATATATATGTATATATGCATATGTATGTATATATATATATGTATATGTATATATATATATATATATATACACACACACACACATTCACAGTCAAACACACATACATATGCATGTATATTTGAGTGTGTATGTGCGTGAGTGAGCATATATATATGTGGTTTTATGCATTTCGGTGTATAATTATGTAAATTCGAATGTTTTTAAATGAAAAAATGAATACTAATATATTTCATTTAAGAAATAAAGGGAGTTAAATAATTTAACGAATGCAAACAATAGATGAGTGTTACCAACATGGAAAGCATTCAATATAATAGGCGCCATTTCGACAATGTTTGTTGTTAGTGTTATTATTGTTCTTAGTTTATTTGTTTGTTTTATTGTAAAGATTGAAGTAGTCAAATTCAAGACGGCTTATATTGAAAGGAAAAATAATCGAAGTGAAAATTGTTGTCTGTGTTCATGTTCGTTTACATTTCTAATATCGCTGAAAAATGAAGAACAAAAAAACAAATATAGAAGTCATGCGTTTATATAATATTGTTTTAAGCAAATACAACCATATTTTGTTGTATATAAGCTATACTGAAGACAGATGACACTCCTTCGCTGCCCTTTGTTTTCTATACTGCGGTATATTACTTTGGTTCCTCAATTTTCTTTCATCATGCGTTTTGAACAGATAAGCTTAGTTCTTCTTGTATATATCTGTGTGTGAGTTATATCATGTGCTTGCGCATGTATGTGCGTTTTATGTGTATATGTGCGAGTGCGATTGCATGTGTGTATATATATGTATGTATTTGTGCATGTATATATATATATATATATATATATATATATATATATATATATATATATATATATATACACATACAGAGAGAGTGAGAGAGAGAGAGATTTAAACTCACAACATCTCAGACGAATATGTGATACATAGATGGCTATATGAATTTAACAATGTTGCTATTGCATATAACAGATACACTTATATAAATACAAAGGCACATACGTACACATGTGTGTACGTATGTGATATAGTATTCATTGTATATATAACACATGTTAGTCAATGTTTTATGCGTTTGGTCACAAAGCTAATAAATTTCAACTGATACGAGCTACCGTAGTAAAATACTCGGATGCAAACTGAGAATTTGAAAGAAAATTAAAAAACCAAGATATATCCTAAAAGAAATATAATGGGAAGACTTGACAGAAGCACAAAAAAAATACCAAAATCTGGTAGTAGCTGATCACAATTTTCGCTGTTTTATGCGAAAAAAGGATGCAATATTATTTTTAACATGTGCATATATATATACCAGGTTGCAATCGGGTCCTCTCATATAGTACACGTGATAAGAAGTAATAAACATTTCTTGCGCCTTTTTATTGATGATAAATCTAAGGGTGTAACTGCTGAGTAGTCCTTTCTTGGTCTTTTTTCTGTATCTGATTCTGAGAGTGAAAGCGAAGGAGAGTAAGAAACAATGAAACAAACAAGAAATCAATCTCAAAATAGAACTCAGAATTTATTTATAGATTCTGAAGGGACGAAAGGCAAATTTGGCCTAAGAGAGAAGCTGGTGGAATTTAAACTAATACTACAATAACATAACTCTAGATATTCTGTGCTAAGCTTTAACAACTTTACCAATTTTCTACTTTAAATTCAAACTGCTATATCGAACATCGATTCAGTCAGCAAGTCCAACACTATCACTATATATATCAATACTTCACATGCAGAGCGATACTGATTTTTCTTCTCTTGATTAATAAATCGATGAAAACCTCCAAACATTCTATAAATGCTACACATTATAAATTTTGACCGTTTACATAGCAACCACCAAATTAGCCGTCTTATATATGTGCCTCGAATGGTAGAGTTGTTTTTAAGAGCCAGACGATATTTCAAATTTAAGACAATTGCCGAGACACTTCAATGCACACAACCACTCCATATTGCAAAACTTTACTATACTGTCCACAATATATGCGTCTTATACACGCGCACGCACAGACATACACACACACACACATACACATAATGTGAATTAGAATTGATAGCTCTACATATGGTTGAGTCATAGGCAGTCAAGCTGCGCATTGTGTAAACGTTTAATGTCGAGTGTATAGACGATCGTTCTAAGTTGCAGATGGGGTGCCTTTCCAGCGAGGAGTTTAAAAATTAGTGAGCATGAGCATACCACTTCAAATAGTAGTTTTGATGGTCAAGTGAAGAATTCACAACCCGGCCGCTGGTTAATTACGAAATGACACGCAAATGTCCTTTAATTGTCGCTCTGCCATATCAGAAAAAAAAAGGGAGCAATGGGGTAGTGTAGTTCTGAATACTCAAATATAATATTTTAGATATGATTGGAGTTTTTTTTTATTGTTGCTATTCCATAAAAATGCTGGACAGTAGTAAACAACAAAATTCCCAACGACGACAACAGCTGTAGGCTTGGAACTATTTAAACTTAATTTTCTTTTTGGTCTTTTGGTACTTTCCTAACGGATCACATGCATTTTCATTTAGTTCTGAACAATACAAATACTATAACGAACAGTTTTACATATTTAGACCACAAGTTTTAAATTCCGTTATTCTTTTTCCATCAAAAAGTTATGAGTTTACAAGGAACATTTCCTAAGCTATATACTTTCATAGTAGTGAAAACACAATCCTATCATTCAATAAAGCGTTGGTTCCGTTTATACCAAAGCCACTCTTAAAGCATTGAGCATATGCTATTTGATAAACAATCAACTACATTCGAATTGTTTTTTACGTCTTATATCTGAAATGAAATAAAGTAGTCACATATTTGTCATTAGAATGTTCAGAAGAAAATCCCTAGTATTTATTTACTCTCAGTATGTTCAGGAAGATTGTTACACAAGCATCCTGATCACCGCGTTTTGTCATCGGAGAAAGTCTCCTCACATCAGACGATATGTTCACAACACATTTGATTCATTGATGGAAAATGAGTTTGAGATACTGCAATGACTCTAAAAGATTACTAGCTCTTGATTATAGACGTCAGCCAAAAATTATTTCCTGATGTCTCCTGATGTTTATCATTCTGAAAGAAATCCATGACGTACATGTACTACACCGAGAATACAGACAACATTCACAATATGCTCCGAAAGATCTGAACGTGAATAAGCTGGTTGCTTTTGCATTTTGTCATAATAGGACAGCGCTTTCTTTAAGACGATGTATACTCATAGCACACTCGGTTCATTAATGTAAGAGTAATTTATCACACCACGGTTTTCGACCTTCTTGTGTATTTTCACAGTATGAAAAATTAATAGATGCGTTATTCCTTTTTTTTTTTTTATGGTGGTGGCGGAATCTCACTGTTCTGCGTACATCTCATGAATTATTAAAAATATAAGTATCCATTTTTATAAGGTGCATCTAATGATTTATTAAAAAACACAGTAGTTTATATTTATAAACTTTGCACCCTTATAGATCATTAAATAATAACTATTTGCTTTTATAAAATGTGTACTTCATGAAATATTAAAAGAAAGATATTTATTTTTCCATAACAGAGTTCCTGTACACTTAAATTCATAGCGCCTACTTTTACCACATGGTGTTTTACAAACGCCTTCTCTCCACGTTTGAAAGAGAAAATGTTGATTCTGCATAGTGTTTATTAACCATTTGTTCTTATTCTGTTCAATCTAACATATAATAGTTCTAGTGCCCCACGTTAATTTCTGTGGAAATCACTAGGATTTATAGAAGCAAATGACCCCAGAGAAACATCAGTCATGTTTTCGCTCACCGTATACATAATTTTCTACAGAGATGCTAATTACAACTAAGTTAAAATGTATTTTATTAGATTGTATTAGCTGAAATATGAAATTTCTTAGAAATATCACCATTAGACTCAAAGCTCCAAATTTCACCATGTAGCCCAACTTCGTCTCTTTAGCATATGGCACGTGCTGTGAATTCACGAATCTTCAAGGCCGATGTTTCTGATTAAGCCACGTCAAAACTTAAGATGAATGAAATTTACACTACATCTATGGTCGATGCAGTACTGAGGGATATTCGCCAAAATACCGATTCATATACTGAATAAGTGGCAAGACTTCTTGCTTTACATTGTCACTCACTTTCTATGGCATGGCATAAGAAGGAGTATAATAACTGCATAGGGAAACAAAAAAGATGCTGTTATAGATCCACTTACTGTTAATAGTAATGTTACAAAAGGACACAATACATTAGGAGTGATACGAAATGTAAAAATGTTGTGTGGTATGTAATTTACACAATCAATTCGTCTACCTGAGACTATTTCTTTTATATCTCTTCGCAAAAATAATACTAGATTTACAATATTCTACATATCTAAGTTTTGTTTTCATGTACATCTTGCATATACTGATATAAAAAATAGAAAGTGAAAGATAATTTGCATTATTTATACTAATTCGATAATTTCAGACAACACAAGAGTTAATGTCCTTTGATGTTTTAAGACAAAATTCCATCTTGTTGCAATTCTTAGTGTGATACGTCACCCGTATATGTGTGAAACTTTGAATTAAGTATGCATTTTGATTATTTTTGTATTGTTTTTTGTTATATGGTCGGTACGGAGAGATAAAATATCTAATATACTTTGCACAATTTTCACATGCAACAGTAATATAGTTTATCTCTACTATAATAAAGAGAATTGACATAAAAGGCAAAATGTGGTGAACAAGGAAAAATTTAGAAAGAAATGTTATATAATAAAAAAAAATGTTATAAAGAATGTTTTGAATAAAAGCTATGTCATAAAAGGATGATGTTTTCATACGTATTACTGAAATTAAGATCTCAGAAATGCTGATGCAAAACAAGAAGAATTACACTTTCAAAGCATATATTTTATTTTTGCATTTCAGAATAGTAATTCTATGTATGAACATCTTTCTTTTCTTTTCTTTACTTTTTTTTCTTCTTTTTTTTTGTTGGTGGGGTGTTAGTTTGTCTTTGCTTAGCTTTTTCTTTTTATCTGTCTCAGTTTCTTTTTCTCTCTCTTTCTCTCTGTGTCAGTATCTGTGTTTCTCTCTCTCTCTCTCTCTCTCTTTTTTCTCTCTCTCTCTCTCTCTTGGCTTTCCACCACACATTGTTTTTCTTTCCCTTTCCTTCACTCTTTTGTTTATTTCAATAGAACAGAAATTTCTGGCTGAGCGAACATTTAGTTGCAGGCGTTTTACACATTATCACGCCCCGATACATTATACACGATAAGAAATCCCTACCGAGAAGATAGTAGCTTCACAGATATACATAAAATATTTCAGAATGGTTTTTATTTTATGGTTTTGGTAAATAAATCGAAAATAAGACGTGACTTGAGACATCAATCCTAGACAGAGATACGTGTAAGCATTAAACATTGGTGCTAAAGAAGATAGATATATATTTATATATTATTTATTTATATTTATTTATTTTTCTTCGTTTTTCACTTACATGCAAATAAAAGATAAATGACTTTCCAGAAATGGCTCATATCCATACAAATGCATTCTTTTTACCAACTTATCTTCGTAAATATGTACCGTACTATGTCATTCGTCCTTTAATGGTATCAGCCATGCTGATTGTTTTTGTTTCATTTTTTTATAAGAGTACTCTATTTTTTATTTTTCATTTTTACTTGTTTCCTATAATTCTTAGAATACCATCATGAAAGATAGGCTGTCACTTTGAATTTCAGAATATCTGTTTGAGAATATGTACCAGCTCAAGTTCCACCACAAATTCTAGACATTCACAGTATCCTATAACCATAATGATTTACGTTCGTTATGTGGCTTGTATTCTCTTTTCTCCTTCTTGAACTAATTCTGTTATAGTAACTGCACTACAGATTAGTTTGGGGATAGGTTCTCCGATGAAAACATGATATGTAGACTTCACGAGAGTCTAACAATGAAAAATTCACTTCAGGGTATTAATTTTCATAACTGTTAAAGTTAATGTCATTATACGGAACTTTTAATACACATCATTTTTTGCCTGCAGATACATTGTATTACTTTCATTGTCCTAAGTGTACTAAGTATAAAATGTGAGAGGAAGGGGGGATAATCAAATAAATTGACAAAACGGTCAAATTATTAATTCAGTGAATAATATGCGTTTCTGTGTATACATATATATTAAGCATATATACGTATATACGTATATATATATATATATATATATATATATATATATATATATATATATATATATGGGTGTCTATCTATCTATCTGTCTATCTTTGTATAGCAATTTATCTCTCCTTTTCTATTTCTCTCTCTTTCTCTTTCTCTCTCTATCTTTCTCTTTCTCTCTCTCTCTCTATATATATATATATATGTGTGTGTGTGTGTGTGTGTGCGTGTAATATATATATATATATATATATATATATATATATATATGTATGTATATATGATTTTGAAAGTACACTTCACAATTGTACATCTAACCACACACACATATATTTATGTTCCATATATATATATATATATATATATATATATATATATATATATGGAACATAAATATATGTGTGTGTTGTTAGATGTACATTTGTGAAGTGTACTTTCAAAATCAAGTCTCCACAATTCAATACAAATATTATTTACATTCTATTTATATCGAAAATATCTTTGTAGTTCGGGTTGCAATATCGATTCGTACACAATACTTTTAAATTAAGCAAAAGGGCAAAAGTATTTGCGTTACAAATATATTCGGTTTAATTGACACCCGTCTTTGAAACGATTGCTAAATTTATAAACTTCAAATAGGTTAAGGGCGATTTTGAATCCCGAGGGATAGATAATGATGCTACTTGCGTTCTGTAGATCCTGGAATTTTATCGTTCTAGACTTTTAAGCGCTATCTAATCACCCACACACATACACTCAAACATGCGTAATTTCGTGCACGTATGTACATATGTGTTTCATTATATGTGTAAGTATATGTGTATGTATGTATTTACGCACTCAAATATGATAAAGACTAAATTTACGAATATGATATACTTACCAATATATGAAAATATATGATAATTTGCGTTATAGAATGTCGTAGGCGAGGCAGTGTGCTAAGAAGCTTACTTCCCAACCACGTGGATGTGAGTAGATTTGATAGACGGAAATTGAAACGTGTGTGTCTAAGTGTGTGTCTTTGTGTCTGTGTTTGTTCTCCATCACCGCTTAACAACCGCCATTGATGACGATTGAAAAAGGACTAGACTTTAAAAAAATAAGTTCTAAAGTCGGTTCGTTCAACTAAAACACTTCAAGGCGTTTCTCAAGCATAGCTGCAGTCAGATGACTGAAACAATTAAAAGAAGAAAAGGATGAAAGATTATCAGAAAATATGTTTTTCGAAATACATACTCCACACACACACACATACACACAGAGATACATTTATATATATATATATATATATATATATATATATATATATATATATATATATTAGAAAAAATAATAAGGTACTCAGATATCTGGATGATTGTACATTTACAGATTTTTATTAATATGTCACATATTTTTTTATAAATTAGCGCTTGCATCTATTCTTCTAGATTCTCCAGATCTGGAGAATCTAGAAGAATAGATGCAAGCGGTAATTTATAAAAACATGTGACATATTGATAAAAATCTGTAAATGTACAACCATCCAGATATGAGTACCTTATCATTTTTTCTAATATATAATTCCTGTACATCAACTCCAAACCTTCTAATATATATAATATATAGTGTGTGTGTGTGTGTGTGCGCGCGCGTAATAAATTGCGCTGTAAGGCGTGGTACGTTGTCAAAAGTTTTCGGTTCTGTAGTAAGTTGCATGTTTCTCTCCTAAACCTGATATATTTTGACGATAATTATCAAATCTGCAAATTGACCTGTGTTCAGTGTAACACAGCCAAAATTAAATTAATTATCATCTTGGAATGTGTCCTAGATTCCTGCAATGCTTGCACCTCAGGAAATATCGGACCTTACTCCCCCCCCCCACACTTGAAGGAAAGCGACAGCCGGAAATTTGATGAGATACGGTAATCTGTATATCTTCCGCAGCTGAACGCGAATGGACCGACCTGGCCTCCATAATGATGGCACCAATGGAATGACAAACAACGTCCTACATCCGATCAATTCTTTTTTGTTAATACACATTATTGTGCTCCTGTCTTCTCCCCTCACATCATAGATAACATAGCTACGCATGGAGAGACGATATATTACTGGATTATTGGACAACACCACTACTATTACTGAAACCTACTGTGCCGAAATTTCGAAACAGTTTCCCCCCCCCCCCCACACACACACACACAAAAAAAAAGAATGGGGGCCCTTGTTTTTATATAATTTTGTGTGCATTTTTCATCATTTTATATCTCACTTTCTAAGTTGCAATTAACAAAAAATATTTTTTTTTTTTTTTTTAAATCCATGCTTTTTAAATTCCTTAATCCCTTTCCTTCGTCATGCCTTTGGAATCGCTGTCACGATTAGAATGCATTTTGTTTTTATATTATATTTCATTTTATGATAACCCACATTTGGAGACACGTAATTCGTAAACAAAATTTCAAAGCACCACTTTCTTTTAATTTCTAACGTTCCATGTTCTTCCGTATAACGCTGGTTAATTTCTGGGGTTGATAAAAAATATCAAAGAATTACACGCTAAAATGTGTGAAAAACCAAATTAGAATTTTGAAAGATATTTGTAGAATAGATTACTTCAGTAGCTCAAAATGTAGATAAGTTCAATTTTTTTAATTGCATAAAGGTAGAATGTAACACTCCTTTGCTCTCCTTTTCTCAATCGAGGCAGCAATTTCTTGAAGCCCCTTTAAACTAAGATGTTACATTTCTATTTGTTTCTTTTATTCTGCGTTTTCTAATAGAATATTTCTTTCCTTGGCGTGTGAAGAATATAGTGGCGAAACATTGGTTTCAAGTTTTCGCACAAGACCAGCAATGTGGGGAAAGTATGCAAGTCGATAACATACTCAACTGGTACTTCTTTTATTGACCTTGATTTCAATTCAGAACGTAATGTCGGAAGAAATGCTGCTAAGCATTATTTTCCGGCACGGTGGCGATTCTGCCAGTTCACCTCCTTTAATTGTCGAGAAATATTGATATCCTAAACTTCAAATAGCTGAACGTTGATATCTTGTTGTCTTGAAGTTAAGAACAAACACTCCACGATTTTGTATGTAGGAAATGACAAACAAAAACAAAAACGTCATGTGAAATTCAATTTAAGAGGAAGTTTATCGATTTCTATTTATTTTTGCCAATACATTTTCTAAGACAATATCTCATTCCTGGGGGATGGAGGGTCATTACTTTCTTGTCCATGTAAACTTGTAGTGAAAAACGTTAACACATGTGATGTAGTGCACATTTTAATTTTAGTATGTTTAGCGACCATGAGCAGGTTTATATAATTCCTTTAAGTTTTGTATTGTTCAGAGAATTGTTTTTCTTTAATTTTTTACTTTTTGCAAAATGGGAAATGTAAGAGTAAGAAAATGAAGCCCCAAAAATAAATGAATCAATGGTGGTTGGCATAGGTAAGAATGGTGTTAAGAAATAGAAACTCAGAACCATTTTTTTCAAGAATAGTAATGTAATATGCATTAGAAGTATAAATAGTGAAAAATTCTTCAAAGACACGATAAAAGGAGGAAAAGGTAAGTTAAAGAACTAAAAAAAAATGGTTTCAATTTTATTTAATTTTAAATGTGTATTACAAGATTTTTAGAATATGTGGTAATATAATATGATAAAAAAGTACTGAAGAAAAGCTTAAAAATTAATTTTAATCGTGACAACTACTTTGAAGTTACGATGAAGAGAGGGGGTAAAGTGCTTGAAAAAGCATGTTATTCAATTTTTTTAATGCGACTTACATGTTTTAGCATATGGGGTATCATGGAATATTAAAAAAAGTATCGAAATATAAACCCCAAAATGAAACGATTGAATAGCCGCCCATCTAATTTACCTATCGACTGTTCCAAAGATTGTAACACTCGAAGCAACGGTATTAAACATTCTTACATTAACTCATAGCAGGTGCATATAACAATGGGCTAAATACTACTGGAAACTTCCATGGCTTCACTGAGTTGGCTTATCTCTACATAACGTGATGGCCTGCGCCAATATGTATGAGTTTTGTGTGTAAGTGTATGTATGTATGTATGTATGTATGTATGTATGTGTGTGTGTGTGTGTGTGTGTGTGTGTGTGTGTGTGTGTGTGTGTGAGTGAGTGAGTGAGTGAGTGAGTGAGTGAGTGAGTGCGTGATTTGTGGAAACGCGCGTGGCGGAGCGTTAAAATATTTGTAAATTCCATCCGTGGATTATTATTATTATTATTATATATAGTTGCGGCTGTGTGGTAAGGAACTTGCTTCCCCATCAAACGGTTCCGAGTTCAATCCCACTGCGTAGCACTTTGGACAAGCGTCTTCTACTATAGCCTCGGGCTGACCGAAGCCTTGTGAGTGGATTTGGTAAATTCAAATTGAAAGAAGCTGGTTGTATATATATATATATATATATATATATATATATATATATATATATATATATATATATATATATCATATGCATGTATGTATGTATTTTTGTGTCTGTGTTTGTCACTCCACTATCGCTTAACGGCCGATGTTTGTGTGTTTACGCTTCTGTAACTAAACGGTTCGGCAAAAGAGACTGCTAGAATAAGTATTAAGCTTTAAAAGAATAAGTCCCGGGATCGATTTGTTCAGTTAAAGGCCACCAGCATGGCCGCATTCAATAGACTGAAACAAGTAAAAGAAAGAGTATATATATCACGCATATATTTGTGTGTGTGTGTGTGTGTGTGTGTATGTGAACGGTTGCATGGTTGTGCGAGCGTGTTTCTACTTGTATACGTATTATGTATGCGTGAGTAGCTTCGTATTTGAGTGTGCGTGCCTGTGATGTGTGCGAGCGTGCGCATAGACGTGTACGGAAGACCGTCTTTCTTTTAAACCTCTCGATTAACACATATGTTAAGGCTTTGTCTATTACAAAGGAAATACTCTGACCTAGATACCATAGAAATACAAAAGCTGGCTTTCATCTCACTTTTAATAGTGATGAATATCCCTGGCTCTGCTTGTCTTTTTGCCGTTATTCTTTTTTGTCATAGATGTTTTTTTTTATTGGTTTGTTACGATAAGAATGTTTATGATAAAGAATTCAAAAATCTACTCGTCAATTTAAATGCCACAATATATTTTATCGTCAACTAAATAGATGTTGCCGTTACAACGACTAACAAGGAAATGATTTTTACGCCAAAATAGTCCGAAGCTTATAAGAGGTGTTGTTGGGCTAGGTTTTATGGTAGTCACTGTCGTTTTTGATAGCTGGTCATGGTATGATTATCACGCCGTTGCTCATTTTCTTTGGGGGTTTTTTATACTGTTTTGGTCGCTACTAGTTCACGGATACTAGTTGTCTTGTGGCTAAAATATGCAAATATACAGCGATGGCCTTGGTCAGAAAAAATTCATCCAAAGATGAGATTGTTATTAGATCTGGTCTCACAAGAAGTCTTTCTTGAATGCTCAGATAGTACTAGAGTTATATACAGAGTGTCCACAAGGTCTGGGTACATGGAGTAAATAAAATCATAACATAAACAATTAACTATGAGAAATAATAATTTCTTAAAGTATGTGTTAATCCTCATGTGGGTACATGGAGTAAATAAAATTATAACAAACAATTTAATATAAGAAATAATAATCTCTTAAAGTATGTGTTAATCCACATGTACCCAGACTTTGTGGACACCCTGTAGACTACCGTGTCCATTAAGACAACTGCACTCCCTTTATCATCCTCTCTGATTGTTATTGTTTTGTCATCTTTTAATTTATTCAGCTCAGCCCATTCTCTTTTGCTGAAGTTTGGTTTGCGTTTTTGTTTGTGTATCTGTTGATATGAGTAATTCGAGATGCATATATGGGTACAGGACGTCACCAGTTATGCAAACAACTTGAAATACGTAAAAATAGGAAAATAAACACAGAGAAGGGACCTTTCGTCAGTTGTCGGCTGGCTATCTGCCCCTCATTTCGAACATTCAACAGAATGTGAGACTTCAAAGACAGTTGCATCCAGAAATTCTACAGTAATATTTAGGATTTATGGTGGGTCAAAGTCGGAAACGTTCATATATATATATATATATATATATATATATATATATATATATATATATATATATATATATATACAGGTGCATGAGCTTGTGGCTAGGATTTTCGGTTCTTGATATCGGGGTCGTGTGTTCGATTCTCAGTGTTGAGTTGTCATTGAGCAAGACGCTTTATTTCACTCCAATCTACTCGTTGTCGCATTCTGTGTCACGCTGAATCTAGCAGAGAAATACGTAAAGTGAACGCGTGTCTATGCACTGCTCAGCCATGTGTACATTAATTATTTGAGTAGGCTGTCCCGTTGATTGGATCGATAGGAAAACTTGACGTCGTAACAGGCAAAATGCCGGTTAACATACACATACATAAACATAGAAATATGTCTATGTATACATATATGTATGTGTGTATATATATATATATATATATATATATATATATATATATATATATATATATATATATATCCATTCTTGTACATATACACATATTTACAATCAAATATAAATACATACATATATATGTATATATATATATATATATATATATATATATATATATATATATATCCATTCTTGTACATATACACATATTTACAATCAAATATAAATACATACATATATATGTATATATGTATACATAACATATACATATATTCGTACATGGGTGTGCGTGTGTGTATGTTTATCGAAATATATATGTATGTGTATGTGTATGTGTGCGTGGGGGTGTGTATGTTTATCGAAATATGTGTGTGTGTGTAGCTACGAATGGTATGAAAGAATAGTCATAGAGACAGCCTTCTTCAAGATTACATACTTTCACTGTGAAGTGTGCAGAACACATTAAATTATAAGACAGAAGTATATTTGATTGAATCAAGTCCAGGATATTTTACGGTATTAATGTTATCAATCCCAGGATGAGGTGTATAGTCAGAACATAGGACGCCAAAGAACATTATAAACCTTTAAAAGTAACGTAATCTTAATGCTAACTCTTAACAACAATGTACCATCATAAGCAAAGGCAACTACAACAATGATGATGATGATGATAACAATAATAATAATAATAATAATAGTAGTAGTAGTAATAATGATAATAATAATAATAACAATTGGATTAACTCATGTAGATAACCGAAAAAAAGAGGGAATTATAAAATGTATTCCAATGTCTGTTAGATGCGTATTCCAATGGGAATTTCCTCTCACCTTCTTTTCTCTCTGGCGCTAAACCTTTTAACCAACTTCTTAAATCAGACTACATCTGATGTAAACGCTATAGAAGGACATTGGCCATATTTTGTTCACGACACTTGGAGTAGTATACTACAACTACTACTATTACTACTACTACTACTACTACTACTGCTGCTACTACTAACAACAACGATGATGACGATGAGGATGATGACGACGACGATAATAATAATGATGATGATAATAATGATGATAATAATAATAATAGTAGTAGTAGTAGTAGTAGTAGTAGTAGTAGTAGTAGTAGTAGTAGTAGTAGTAGTAGTAATAATAATAATAATAATAGTAATAATAATAATAATAAGGGTTTGATATACAATACAGACAAGAAAATCGCAAAAGGCAAAACTTAAAAAAGAAAATCAATTAAGAATTCTAGTATCATACTAGATAAAGAAACGGAGATAAGGGAATTAGACAAAACACAGTCATACAAACGCTTATGAATCAATAAATTAGACAAGAGCCCAACACACAAGAATGAAAGACCAGATTAGAAAGAAATGTTTGAGACGCATTACTTTAATTCGGAAACAGAACTATCTCAAAAGATATAAAGTAATAAGTAGCAATAGATAGATGGTGCTGAATTAATGTATTGTGGTAATATTTCTCAAGTGTTTATATGAAACTAGGTAGACAAGTCTGGATAATAATAGTCTGACTTGGCTAAAGTGTTAAAAGAGTAATGGGTGAAGATCCCCTTTCGGTTATGAATGACAATGACCATGGGATTGCATCAAGTTTGCCTTTTGCGACTTTCTTGTCTGTATTGTATATCAAACCATTACTATTATTATGATTATTATTATTATTATTATTATTGTTCAGTTGTTTTATTTTTATAACGTGCTTTCACTTCACTACCGAGCGCAGCTCTGTGTGCCTTGGGTATGTGCTATGGTTTGCTGTGATGCTCTTATGGTTACTGTATTGAAAGTGTTTTGCGTAGGATGTGTGCAGTGCCCAGTAGTGCAATTTTCTGTATGTTATATATATTTGTAAGTCCTGGTGTTTTTGTAATGTATTTGTCTGAATATTTTTTTATTATACCTAAGGCACCTATTATGATAGGAATTGTTTCTGTTTTTAGATTCCACATTCGAGTTACCTCTATTTCCAGGTCTTTGTATTTTGAAATATTATCATTATTATCATCGTCGTCTGGGTAAGGTTGTTTATGAAAGACCAGCAGTTGACCTACCAGTCTCCCCTCTCCACGCCACCGATGTTATCCAAGGGAAAAACAAAGGTCGATACAGCTTGTCACCGGTGATGTTGAAACTTATTTCCATAGCTGAGTGAACTGGAGTAACGTGAAATAAAGTGTCTTGCTCAAGAACACAACACATACCCCAGTCTGGGAATCAGCCTCACTACCACATGATTGTGAGCCCGACACTCTAAACACTGAGCCATCAGCCCACGAAATTCACCCTATATTTTCCCCTCGGATGAAGGACAATTAGAAGATTATAGTCAAACATCCACTGACTGATTACAGAATAGTAAAAAAAAAAATAAAAACAAAAAAAAAATAACACAGTTAGCTAAAGGACGCGGAGAAACTAGAAACGAAGCTATCAACAAAAACTTGAATTTCATCCAAAATAAATCCCTGAAATTCGAAACAGAACACCTCATATCTTTTCACGAAAGCAAAAGCTCTCGTGAAAAGATATGAGATAATACTTAGCAATCCCAGCCAATGCACATGCACTTTATAGGCGGACGCGTGGTTATGTTTTCCAACTACATGGTGCTGGGACCTGTCCCGTTGCGTGGCAACTTGACCAAGTGCCTTCTACTATAGTCTCGGGCGGACGAAGAACTTATGTGTTGATTTGATAGACGGAAACTGAGAGAAGCCCGTTGTATATATATATATATATATATATATATATATATATATATATATACACACATACATACAGGGGTTGAACAAAATAATGGAAACTCCTAAAGGTTTCAAACAAATATATTTTAATATAGGGTAGGACAGACTTTGCCGGTAACTACAGCTTGAATTCTACGAGGTATGGGCTCGTACAAAGTTTGAATTGTTTCCAAAGGAATTTTTGTCCATTCTTCAGCTAAAACAATCTTCTGTTCATGTAGTGATGATGGTGGAGGATATCGACTCCTTACTTACTTTTCTAAAATGCACCATAAATGGCCAATAATATTGAGATCTGGGGACTGTGGTAGCCAGATAAAATGTTCAACTTCACTAGAAGTGCCATTCAGTAACAACTTTATCTGTGTGAACTGGTGCTTTATCATCTTGAAAGTTTGCGTTTCCCTCCAGAAACAGTTCCGCAACCATAGGATGAATTTAATCGGATAAAATGCTTAAATGGCCTTGACTATTAATACTGCCATGAAAGGAAACCATTGACCTGGTCAGTTTCCAATATATAACCCCCCCCACCTCCACCACCGATCATCGCAAATCCTCCTCTATGTTTAACAGTTGGAAGAATGCACTCTGGTTCAAATGCTTCTTTTTCCTGTCTCCACCCGTGTACTCGGCCGATGGTTGGAAATAACATTCTTCCACTGCTCTAGGGACCAATTCTGTTGGTTCTTACACCGCTCTAAACGCTTTGCAGCGTTTATTTTTGAAAGTAGTGGTTTTCTGATTGCAGCCCTCCCATGAAATCCGGCTTTGTGCAGCTCCCGACGAACAGTTTTTGTGGAAACTTGGTTCTTGAGGTGGTCGTTAAGCTCTGCAGTAATTTTGGGAGCTGTACTTTTCTGATCCTTTCTAACAATTCGCGTAAGAGTCCGACGGTCCCTATCTGAAAATTTTGATTTTCTTCCGGATTTTTGTTTCGAAGAGGAAGTTTTCCTTCTTTTTCAAAGGCTGTCATTACACCAAATATTTCGCCTGCTTTCGTTACGCTAGCGCCTGTCATACAAGCACCAACAATTAGACCGCTTTGAAAGTCCGATAGATCAGTCATTTTAATGAATTTTAATTACCTTTTTCTTATGATATCTGGAAACAAAGACCAACTTTAGCAAACCATATTAAGCAACGCTAATAATAAATAAAAAAACATAAAAACAAAAAAGGTTTTGAGGGTTGTATAGATATTTCGAAATTATGACGCTAAGTGTTTCCATAATTTTGTCCAACTCTTGTATATATATATATATATATAAATATATATATATATATATATATATATATATATATATATATATATATTCTCACTATATATATATATATATATATGTATATATATATATATTCTCACTATATATATATATATGTATATATATATATATTCTCACTATATATATATATATATATATATATATATATTCTCACTATATATATATATATATATATATTCTCACTATATATATATATATATATATATTCTCACTATATATATATATATATATATATATATATATATATGTATATAGTGAGAATTTATCACTCGGGAAGTGAGAAAGTCTTTTACGTTTCGAGCCTACGATCTTCGACAGAAGCGAACACAGAAATAAACGGCGAGAAAAAAATAGTCACGATGAGGATGTTCAAACTTCGTATAGGGATATTTATACAAGATACACTGGTTTCATATTTCATATTTTGAAGAGATATTTCTTCAATGCATATATCATAAAATATCGTGAAATATCAAGTATTATTATCGAGTTATACAACAGAGAGTTCTAAACTAATTAGATCTGTCTGTCTTCTAACTTGACTGGCCACAGTCAAAAGACTGAAACAAGTAAAAGAGTATATATATATATATATATATATATATATATATATATATATATATATGTATGTATGAATATGTATGTATGTATGTATGTATGAATATGTATGTATGTATGTATGTATGTATGTATGAATATGTATGTATGTATGAATATGTATGTATATACATATATATGTGTGTATGTATGTGTTTGCGTTTTTGTGTGTGTCTGCATGTATATATCTATGTGTGTCTTTATGTCTATGTTTTTACCCAACCACCGATTGACTGCTAGTGTTGCTGTGTTTACGTCCCTGCGATCTAGCAGTTCTGCGAAAGAGAATGATAGAATAAGTAAGAGGCTTTGAAGAAATAAGTCCTAAAAAACTTCAAGGCGGTGCCCCGGTATGGCTTCAATCAATTGACTGAAACAAGTTAAAGATAAATACAGGGATTACACAGTAAGAAACTGTACCTGTAATATATCTCTGCGGTTTATTGAATGAATTACCACAAGTAAATAGGAAACATGAATATTATTAAAACAATGAGTCCTTCAAATACATCACAGCATAAGTAAAGTGTTTTATGTATAAAGAACAAAGATTTTTTAAATGCCGAACACGAAGCTACAAATTGTCTACTGAATGTGCTACTAAAACGGTTGCTTCTAGTGCCTTATGACCAATACATGAAGAAATTGAAACATGCAATGAAATATTTCATCGCCGTGACTTGGTTTCGGTACTGCATTACCATTTCTCATCACAAACCACCGAAAAGAGTTACTGAAAAAAAATTTACGTTATGTAATTTCAGAATATGAAAAGTATAGGAGGAGACAGGTAACTATATATTTCTGGTTAACTACAACAAACAGCGCACAATGCAACTATCGGCATGGCAGAGTAGCGACTTGCATACTCTTGTTATTTATGCCAGTATCATAAAATACCAACAAAAGAATAGAATTATAAATTTACACCAGAAATTGTCTGCCAGACTGATAAAGCTGCAATACTTTTGCTTATGCCATTCTACACAGGCAAAGCGTTGAAGCCTAATCGACCGGATATTGTTGACTATAGCCTTTGTCGAATTGAAGCTCTTCCTGAACGGAGTATGAGACCTAACAAATGATGATTTATTACTGAAAGAAATGGTAGAATCATCCACACAAACTAATCTGGCAACAGAAATAGCAAGAACATAAGGACTGTAAATCGAAATTGTTCATAAGTGCCTTAGGAATATTTAGAAACTATGCAGACAAAAACATCCAATATTCTCCGGGATTACAATTATAAACATCATAAAGAAAATACTCAGCTCAGTATTACATACTTATTTTGTCCAGTATTAGCAACTCGAAACGTGATATATCACCAATGCGTATACAGCATATACCAAAAGCAATCAGAACTGTGCTCACCGGTGCTGTGAAAACTAAATACTATAAAAATAATTCTAATAAAAGAAAATAATAATAATATTATTTGTTTATCATAGTTCGACATCTCTTGGTGGTGGCAGGAGTGAAATGGTCTACGTTATAACATAATGTCTTATTTTCAATGTGAATTTAGAGTAATGAAGCTGACTGACAAAAAGTAAAATTTCGAAAATCATATATGTATGAAGAGAGTAAATACCTATGAGGTATGAATTGCTAGAAACCAGAAAGTACTTGACTAAATTATCGAATATCATAACTACTAATATCGCTTCTTCATCCTAGAAAATCTAGACAGACTCTAGCAAAATAATTACCTCTTCTAAATACCCCATGCATCACAATGATCTCTTCTAAACTCCCCATGCATCACTGATAATTTCTCATTTCTTTATTGCCCACAAGGGGCTAAATATAGATAGGATAAAAAAGGACAGACAAAGGGAATAAGTCGATTACATCGGCCCCAGTGAGTAATTCATACTTAATTTATCGATCCCAGAAGGATGAAAGGTAAAGTCGGCCTCGGCGAGATTTGAACTCAGATCATAAAGACAGATAAAATACGGCTAAGCATTTCGCCCAGCGTGCTATCGTTTCTGCCAGCCCACCGCCTTAATTTCTATGAAGGGATATGTCACAGGTACCAACATGCCAAATGTCATTTACAAGGCCTCGATGACTAGCAATTTTGATATTAATAGAGTTTGCCAGGAAACAACGAAGCGAAGTCGAATTCGAAAGAATACAGCTCCAAGGATACTCCTTAACCACAAGACTCTGTTTGCTCCTCTGTATCAAAAATATTTCTGCTACGATTGCAATAGCTAAAACTATTATTATAGATTCAAACATTATTGTGTAGATTTTAGACTTGAGTTTTGGTTTCACATCTCTTCGGTCGATATAATAAGTAACAGTCAGATACTGTGATCGATGACTCAATTGATTAATAACCACGCCTTTACAAATAGTTTCATTTTGAAAATTTAAGAAATAAATATAAATAGAAATATCGAAAATAACGCTAGCTAAATAAATCAAAAATACACATACACTCACACATACACGTATATATCACACTTACATATGTGTGTATGTGTGTGTATGTGAGAATGTATATGTTAAACTTACATATAATAAACACACATATACACACATGTAATATGCAGACATATATGTATGTATATATATATATATATATACATATATATATATATATATATATATATATATATATATATATATATATATATATATATATATATATATATACACACATATATAGTCTGTTCAATCAAAAGTGTTGCAATATTCTCGTGAATTACTTTATTCGTCAGGTTATAACAAAAGTAGCTTAGCAATCACAGTAGATGCCATCGTATTGCATTTAAAACCAGCTCTCTGTCAGTTCTGATACATATATATATATATATATATATATATATATATATATATATATGTGTGTGTGTGTGTGTGTGTGTGTGTGTGTATGTGTGTTATATATACATATATATCATATATACATACATATATATATATGTGTATATATATATATATATATATATATATATATGCATACTTATAAATATATGTATATACTTACATACACACACATATGTATATATAAATAGGATATTGAAAAATGTTCTTAAATATTAACCACTATTACGCGTGTTTCATTTCCTAATAGCAATTATAAAATCGTACATCTAGGAGAAACCGGTAAGATATCTAGCTTTAGAAATTCGTCAGACAGATGATCGCATAATACATCCTTTATTGGAAATTCTTCAGATAGAGTCAAATATACTTAATGCAAGAAAATTCCAAGGCCTCTGCTATTAGCCATTTTGCGCTAACATATCGCAACAAAGATGCTTTGGACTAAATGGGGGCAGCAATCCCAGACTCAGGTATAGTATGTGATTTGAGGATTAATTTGAGCAATGACGCCTCGTTTATTGTACATATCATTGCAGACAGATATGCAATGGTATAGATATGGAAGATCCTAGATGGGGTAGCACCAGCCTTCAGCATCGAATATTTTACCAGTTCCCATACTGGACGTCACTGTACAGTCCCAAAGGTTGCAGCCTTCTATCTAGAGAGGGGATCCGTAGTGCAACGACCTGGAATTTAAGGGCTCACAGCTATTTAACCTATTGCCAAATATTTGTCAGAACTTCGTGGAGAAGGGGTTAAATAAATTCAGAAAATTACTGAATGACATGCTGCTGTCGAAGATTCCATTGAAACCTACATCACGGTAAGAAACTCAAAAGAGGCCAGCAAAATCAAACTCCTTCTTACACCACAAGCCAATTGCCATTGATAAGGTTAGAATACATAGCCATAACATTTTGACTAAAAGAATAAAGAATATATATACACACATAAATATACTTACATGTGTACACACACGCACACATACATATGCATGGTTTCAAAACGACGAAACTGTTTTGACAAATTAAATTTAAATGTTGAAGTGAATCTAATGGTTTTGTCTGTTTTAAAATGGCTTATAAACAGCTTTCATGCTGCAATTGTTTTTGTTTCAGTACACGAACTCAGATCATTTCAGTTGCTATGAAAGTACATCTCCGTTATATATATATATATATATATATATATATATATATATATATATATATATATATATATATGCATATATAGTTATATAAGCACACACACGCACACCTACACACACCAACATTTACATATATAAATAATTGGTTTTCCACTTGTGAGACTGAAACAAGTAAATGATGTTGCCTGTGTGTATATATATATATATATATATATATATATATATATACACACATACATATGAGTTCACGCATATATGGTTGGATGCACCTCGACTACTGCCTTTAAATTCTCGTTAGCTGCATTAGAACGAAAAGATATAATGTAAAAATGTTTGCAATGTCCCCGTTTTTCATAACTTAGTGTCTGATGGCGTGCTGAAAATATTTCTAACAGCTGTACTTTTATTGACTTCTGCAAGGATAAAACTTCTACCAATTCATAATCATAAAATCTAATGATATATATTTTAGATTTTGCTCGAAACGGTCATTGTTATTACGAAAATTTATACACCCTTTAGTGGTTTGTTATTATTCTATAAAACTACTCACATCATCATTCTGGTTATATATGTAGAAGCACAGTGGGGGAAATCTTGGCTTTTATTACATTTTTTTCCATTTGTTTACTGAGGTTTCCTCTCGCTATTTTAATCATTTTAGTTTTATATTCCATGTCACGTATCTCTAATAGAGATTCGTTGCTCTAGGTACTTTAAACATATAGTAAATTTCATATTTAATTTGACACCGCGAAATCCTCAGCCACTGTATGATCAACGGTTTGTTTTATTAGAAAGACAAACTAACTGTATTTGGACACGCTATTCCACTGTCGTTTGTTGATATTGTATTTTTATAATGTTTGTATTGTATTTTTAGAAACTTTATTCGCTGATGTTGCCTGTTTGATCTTTTATATTATAAACGATGCTATTAGATTGTAGCAAAAGGCACAAGACAGATGCTTTTTACAAGTGCAGTACAGTAGAGATTTTGCATAATCTTCAGTATATTTACGGTGATAATTTTATCGCCCTCGGAGGAATGTAAATAGAGATCATAGCATATATTGAAATACTGTGAGGTATGAACACTAATTCTAATAATATTAAGGATTTAGTGCACAAGTACTGCAGCTGTTACTACTACTACTACAAAAAAAATGATGATGATAATAATAATAATAATAATTACAGTAACAGAAAGTGACTGTCATGGCTTCTGGTCTTAACTGATTGGAAGTGCTATAATGTACATGTTTTGTTTTGGCATGGAAGATAGACTACAGGAAATACTCTGCTCAGTACGACAGATCTGCTTGTTAGTTGCTTGGCCTTAACCAGTCGAGTATGTCCCTTGGTGACTTATGATATGTGCATAAGTCTGATCACGAGTAGAAGTAGTGCGTGTGCATCATAGCCAGATGTCGAGAAGAATTAAATGAAGGTTGAATAATACACCTCTGAAAACATGAGTGTTTCGCTCATCATCTTTAGATAATCCTTATTTAGCGACCTTTTGAGCTGCGTGGGTTATTCAACTTAAAGCAACTTCTAACTGAGCCCCACCTGCAAGGTCATGCGTTGTACATTTCGATATGAGATCACTATATCGCGTACATATGGCTGTGATGCATGTGGCTGATGTACTCTTATCAGGCGGATAGTCATGATTGGAATATTGGGTTTCGTATATTTGTACCTCAGTATCACTTTGATGGCATTGCGGTGCTCTCTCATTCAATAATAATAATAATAATCCTTTCTACTAAGGACACAAGACCTGAAATTTGGAGAGAAGAGACTAGTCGATTATATCGGCCCAGTGTTTCGCAGGCAATTAAGTTATCAACCCTGAAAGGATGAGAGGCCACCACGACGGAATTTGAACTCAGAATGTAGCAATTGGTGAAATACCGCTAAGCATTTTCCCTAGCATGCTAACGACTCTACCACCTCGCTGCCTTCTCAATAATAATAATAATGGTTTCAAATTTTAGCACAGGGCTACCACATTCGAGTGAGGGGCTAAGTGTACATCCTCGATCCTAGTACTTCACTGGTATTCATTTTATCGACTCCTAAAGGATGACAGGCAACATCGGCCTCGGAAGAATCTTAAACTCAGACCGTAAGGACAGGCGAAATACCGCAAAGCATTTTGCCCGGCGTTTCATAATATAATATAATAAGGTATAACCACAATAACAATGCGCTTATCCAAATATATGGATATATATGTGTCCGTCTACTTGTCTGTATATATGTGTGTATGTGAGCATGTATGTATATTTACATGAAATATACATGCATATATGAGTGCGGGTATGTACGAATATAAATAAACAATAGTTTCACAGCCAAATTTGACTGCAGCGTTGGCAGAGGTCAGAGTAGCCTATGGTTATTGTAGGGAGCAGAAACTACTCACAGATCAGATTCACCTTCATGTTCTTGCATAATTTCTTCAGCTGCAATATCAACTCATGACAATGGGCTTGTGTAATATTGAGGGAGTTTCCCGAAAAGACTGATTGAATTTCAAAACTCAAAGTATCAAGTTTGGTGAGTGGCCACGCCGTAGATTGCCGTTCCAGAATATTTCCTCGGCGTTTTGTGTTCAATGTCAGTTTGAAACTTTGTTCCCCTTAAGTTGTTACCTACTTTGTCTTGCAGCCAGTATCTCCAAATTTGTGGTGTTAAATCATAATTATTTATTTCGAACCTTATCTGAGTGAAATCTGAACAAATCACTAATGATACTCACATACTCATTGAAAATCCATGCCATATGCTTTCATTACTGGTTATCAATTCACTTTCTTGAGGTCAACTGCCTTGTCATTCATCTTGCAGGATGTCAAACGCTCTCACCATACAAAGCTGTTGCGGTTGCCACTTACGTCCTTGATGACCATATCATGCAACAGGGTGTATTGGGTTACATTTAATAGTAGTAATGCACACGTTCAACCTGGCAGAATGAATAATATATGTATAAGTAGGGTTGTTAGCTTATTCAATATGATGTACTGCAATATTTATTCCATCTCTTTCATCATTTGTGGCTTGATAAAATATATAGTGGAAAACTATTTTTGCATCCCTCTCTTTTTCCCCAACTGTCACATGATCGATATTTCTCCTTTTCAAGAGACAATATTTTATCGTTTCACGATTACATTAGTTCCTAAAATATTTAACAAGCGCATTGTACATGCTATCGAATCCATAGGCGCTTGCTGTATTTCATTTTATTGTCTACTGTGTTCGTATATATGAATGTGTACACGGGTACAGTAATAACTCATCGTGGATTTTTCTGGTTAATATATGTAAATTTATATCGCGAGTTTCTGCGGCCGATATATATTTATATTTTTTTTTCTTTAGGTTTTAATTACTTATGTGATAAATTACCATTTTCAGGCCTAAACATTGATAAATTAATAAATAGAAATACTGTACAGTACTGCACTGTATAACACATTAATTACAATATATTAAAAGAAAATACGTAGTGTACCGTAGATGAGTATACAAAGAAGTGCACATACTGTATGGAAAGCGAAATTCGGAAGGCGAGTGTGTGGTGTTGTTTTGCATTTATAACGAAATAAATATATACAAATTATGAAAATAATTAAAAAATATATACATTACTGTTTCTACTTCGTAGAAGTCACCCATCGCGTCGGATTTTGGAACGTAAGACCTGCGATAGTCGTGGAATTACTTTACTCCAACGTGACAGATATCACTCTGTATCTCAGTCTTTCTAAATTACCTTAATTTTATCGGCATGTCTCTCAGTGGAGATGCAACAGCGTTGCAAACTTTATGTACACATAGCGACATAAAACTACGCCCTTGGAACAACAAAAAGAAAGTGCCTTTTACTCATATGAATCTCTTACTGTCTTAGGAAATGCCTACGTAAAATACGATGGATATGTTAGCATCGAGCTACGCTAATGAAGAGCTCATAATAAGTCTGACAATTTTGCATTGCAAAAATATTAAATGAACTACTGAACACGTATCAATAGCATATGATTATAGTGAGCACGAGATAAATGTAAGTATATATCAAATTACTGCGATCTAGCAGTCGAATTAAAAACCATATGCCATATGTAAATGGTAAAAACTGATCGATATAGAACCAGTTTATGTACAGACATTGATAGATTGCATATAGGCACAGATGCGATCCTAAAGTATTAATGTATTGTTCAACCATTTACACACTATATTTTTATGGACGCTTTTCAACATGGAACTAATGCATTATGCAAGACAGTGTACGCACACACGCACACACACACACACACACACACACACACACACACACACACACACACACACACACACACACACACACACACACACACACACACACACACACACACACACACACAGATATATATATATAACTATGTATACTAAACGGATGTAATACTACTTCATTATAAGTCGCATTTGCAGCAAAGGCATTACAAACACAGTTATAAGTTCATATAAACCAAACTATTTATAGAATTTAGAATCGTGCAGCTCTTGTATTATCAACCTCTCCTTCGAGACGCGAGGAATAATCTAACCGATTTCCCAGTCTGCCTCCTTTTTTATTGTTAGTGTCTCTATAATGTAAGTTCAAATGACTGTGCAAATTCAGGAACGTGACAATCCAAAGAAGCACACTTATTATACATGCTGGCACATATTTATCTATTCTTCGATCTCTATACCCATCTTTATCTCTGTGTCTTTCTCCCTGTCTTTCTCTTCAAATGTGTGTGTCTCCACGCGTTTGTGTGTGTGTATGAGTGTATGCCTGCCTGTGTTTCTATGTATATTTAGAAAATGAACAAAACAGAAATGATTTAAGAAACTTCAGCTTCCAAAAAGATATATAAACACTATAATACTTCAGTAACACAAGCACTATCGAATATTTCTCTCTCGTTAACTATCTAATAATTTATTTATCTATCTATCTACCTATCTCTCTGTCTGTTTGTCTTTCTGTCTGTCTTGGTCTCTCTCTTTCATTTTCTTTCTCTCTCCCTCTCTCTCTCTCACTGTATCTATATCGCTATCTGTCTATCTACCAACCATTCTATTCACATCTATGTTCATTCGTTTGAAGTGGTTATCGCTCCCTACGTGCGATTCTTCTAGAGATAAACAAAGAGAGCTGTTTAAAAATGAATAATGAACGAATAAACTTGAAATGAATATTCTTGTTCGACAGCAAGCACTTCTATACATGATGCACAGTGTGATGGAACTTCCGGCACGCACTCAGTTATTGTCCGCTCATTGTTAATTTCAGCTTGTATATAAAAAGAGTGTTTTATCAAACGCGGGATCCGGCTAAGAGTCGAGTCTAACTCGATCGACCGGATACGGCGTCTATTCAGTGATCTAGCGGCTATGGCGAAATTGTTTGGTGGATTCAGATACGCTGTTTGGTGACAGAACGTTTGCTCTCAGGTCAAGAAGCACATCAACTGTTCCAAAAATTGCATTAAGAGTAACATAGGTATAGCAGAATGTGTTGATTTCCACTAAGTTGTATGAAAGATTACAGAGACTGGTTGATTCGACTGTACAACTGGGTGCACAAAATATGACTTTGTAGTTTAGTGGTAAGAGCTAGAAGAAAGCGCTTATCTTTGATATGTCAGAGTTTATTTGTAGCATTTGTTGCAATATCTGTGATATTATACGGTTTTCGTTTTATTTTTGTTCTTTGGTTTTTCTATAATCTGTGATCATACAGATTTTTTTTTTTGTTTGTTTTTTTCCAGTTTGCATTCCTTTTCGTCGTAACTGCAGTTGTTTTCTTTCTTTCTTGATTACAATGTTAAGTTATATTCATTTCAAGGGCAGTATGCTGTTAGAATCGCTACAGACACGACCACATATGCTTATATGAATCGAAATGCCGCTGAGGTCACCGACATTGTGCATTTTGCATCTTGGTGGTTGAGAAAATATATCCGATGAGCATGAAGGTAATGTTTTCGACCCCCACTTGCCCTTTCAATCGCTGGCCTTGTGCCAAAATTAAAAAAAAAAACATAAATGTCTGGTTTTATGCTTTTTTTAGAGGTTAACTCTGTCTTTTATTCTTGAAACCTCAATAAAACAAAATACTACTCATCTAATGTGTCGTTGGTGTCCCTTCGTTCAAATGTGCTAGCCTTCTTTCTAAACCAGAGAATTTTATTTTATACTTGTTTTCATCTTTGATAAATATTATTTTATTTATTTTGTTTTACCGCTTAAATTTTGCAGCTTCATTACTTCTGTGTGCTTTTCAGTGTATAAAAATATCTTACAAAAAAAAGAAAAACCTTTTTCCTCTTGCTGTTTAAGTTTTATAAATTAGTTTAAAATGCGCAAAGCTCGGGAAAATATAGGAGAAAATGAGAGGGCTCTTGATACACAAATAAAAAGCAAACACAAAGTGACAGGGATGTTATATAAAAATAAAATAAGATAACTATATGTTCAATGAAAAGAAAGTCGAAATGTAAACAGTTGGTAAATAATGACGTTAATACACCCAACGGAGTGAACAAGCATAAAATTAAGGGAGAAACGTAACGAGAAAATAATCTGAAAATTTCTAACAATGACTGATTAATGGCTGCTATCATGATGTTATACAAGAAAGACGTGTAACTTTAAATACAGCAGGAAATAGAGAAATAATGTTAAAAGACGGTTTGAAAACTCTAGATTATTTTTAAAAATGCACAATTATCCGTGCGAACAGTAGGTCAGTAATATAATGTGATTTTACGACAAGTTATTTTCTTTAAGTACTTATATCATCGAAAAAAGAAAAGTATTCGTTTCCTAAATCAGAAAACATTTAAAATTTCCATTCAGTTTCTTTGACCCTTACACATATGAACATTTTTATAATCGAATCTATCTATGTTGTTATGGAAGCCATCGTTTAAAAATCATCCTCATCCTCATTCTCTTAATTATCATTAAACAGCAACACTACCACAATTTCAATGAAACATTCTTCTTTCATATCACAGAAATAAAACGCTGCTCCGCTTCCTTCCTCCTCCTCCTCATCATCTCTATCACGTTTCCTCGTTTATTACTTATGCCTACTAGCACTAGCATACGTATTATTATTTCTATCATCGTGGCACTCCGACGGTTACGACGACAAGGGTTCCAATTGATTTGATCAACGGAACGGCCAGCTCATGAAGTTAACGTGTAAGTGGTTAAGCACTCTATAGACACGCGTATCATTACCGTAGTTCTCGGTGAGATTCAGTTGGCCGTTTGAAATACAGGTACAACAGAAACAGAAAGAAAGAGTGAGAGGAAGTTGTGGTGAAATAATAAACCAGGGTTCGCCACGACCCTCTACCGGAGCCGCGTGGAACTATAGGTATTTTCGCTCAATAAACATTCACAACGCCCGGTCTAGGAATCGAAACAGTGATCCTACGACAGCGAGTCCGCTACCCTAACCACTGGGCCATAGCGCCTCCACTATTTCTATTACTACTATTGTGATTGTACTTTATATCTTAAATGCAATGTGACCAAGGTTGTCCATTTAGTTAATTTTCAAGTCTATTGAGAGAAGTGGGTGGTTATTTCTTAAAAGATTCACTCAGTGTAATTGAATCTAGAGTATAACAAATGTGTATCAGTGTTATCCACTTGACCTTGACATGATCCTCGTACACATACATGTGCACGCACTCATACATATGTGCCTGAATATGACTTTATTTATGCATATACACACACACACACACACACACACACACACACACACACACACACACACACACAAGCATATGTGTATAGGTACCCACGCAAATAAATACAGACGAGCACACACACACATACACACATATATACATAGACACACGTAATACGTTGACATTTATACATTTATGTATGATTATGATGCATGCATATTTTATGTGTATATGTGGGTGTATTAATGTATGTAGAACTGTAGATGTATGTAAATGCATTTAATGGAATGTTCAGTGATTGTGCAATCAAGCCATGATATGATAGAGGTAATCGTAACATTATTGCCAACCTTATGAATCACTAGAATGCAATCGATTATTCTGGTCTCATTTGTAATTGTACATATACATTTTTTTTTCTTTACAATAACTGTTCTAGCATTTTTTTCAACATACATTTCCTTTTAGAGATTTCGTTTATCAATAATGGACGACAAATTCTCGTAATGGATTGTAATTATCTAGTTCCACGGGAGTTTGGCAATGCCATTGCGCATACATACGTACACACACTCTCCCGTAAATACCCACATATACATATCAGTGTGTATGTGTTTGAGTACGCATGCGTGTTTGTGTACGGTACTAAACGCACAACTAATTAGGTTTGTATATGCGTGTTTAGTTTTTGCAGCAGTCTTCTTCAAAACATAAGCTTCAATCAAAGAATTGCACTATCAATCATTATTTTTAATATTATACATTATATTTTTGTTCATTATGAACATAACATTTTACAAACGCTCATAAATTATGTGTGCGCGCGATTGTGTGTGCAAACGATTGTGTGTGCGTGTTTGAGCTGTGTGGGGAAGGGGTTGTGTGCATATGTATGTGTATTGATAATTATTTATATACTTGCATATTTAAGTATATATGTCAACATTGAACGTAAGGTTAATATGAAAATATCCATATGTATAGTGTGAGAGAAAGAAATATACAGAGAAAGAGAGAGAAAGTTAATGACATAGAATGTTAGGCTTCTAATAAAACCTAGCTTCAACCAAGATGAATACTAACGAAATGAAAAGAAACCCGCACAAGTTCAATCATGAAATTAGATTGATTAACTATTGTTTCCAGCAATGCTAATGGAGGTCTTCGTCATTTTACATTTGATAACAAATTTAAATATTTTTCCTACATTAGACTTAATGTCGCTAGCGAATAATAGACTTTCGTTGCAATGTTTTGGCCAACATATTTTACCGCTGTAAATGAAAGAACAGAGACAGTAATACAGTGCGTGTCATACTCTCTATCTCGCAGGTTACTGATCAAGTTGCTTCACGACGTTTCATAGCAAAATGTAATACAAAAACATAGCATTATCAAGATATAGACTGTTATTTGTGTTTGTTTTTAATTTTACATCGGTCTGTTTTAATTGCCTTGAATATAAAATATGTTATTATATTATTATACTGTCACATAATGTCTTTATCACTTTAGACCAAAATATTTATTGTTTAATATGCGTGTGTGCGTTTGTGCGTGTATCCACGTGTGTATGCGTGCATGACTGACTGCTATGTGTGTAATAATGACTATGTTTGCGTGTGTGAGTTGAGATCTCATTAAAAATAATCTACTCTCGGCGCCATGACTTGCTTTGGATTTGAGAAAACATATTAAAAGGATTATATGAATAAAGGTCGTGAATTATCAACCTGGAATTAATGCTTCGTGTTATTTCTCTTTTAAATGTTAAATTTAAATAGATGACGTACTTTTTAAATTCATTTCTGAGTCATGGCTCCCAGACAAGCGAAAGCAGGAATAAAAGCAAATGAGATGAAATAAGTTACAAATACAAGACGTGAAGTCGACGTTGTGCACAAGACAGTTCTTCTGTAACTTTGTTCCGTCAGAAGAGGCTGGAATGAGTTTTGCACTTAAAAAGAATTAGCGTAGGAGAATTTATTTGCTGATAATTAATGTGAGATTTGCAGATTGAGTAATTATTTTAAATTCACCAATGTGCTTTGTCCTAGTGTTTCTCAGTTTTCTATCGACAAATATTAAATCATAAAACACCTTTCTTCTCATGGATGTCGAATGTGATGCTATGGCTTCAAAGTAATTTCGCATCTATTTTCCCGAGTTCAATCTTATGGTGTCCAGTGGCAATGATTCTAAAATATCAATACATGGGAATGAATCTCACCTAAGTAAAAACCAGTCAGTTTGACATTTATGCATATCGTCTATGAGGGTCTACTGTTGTAGCAAATATATATTCATTTATACATATGCATACAAACACATGTATATATACATATATATGAATGTGTCTTAATAAATATATATTTCAGATTGATATTTGCATGTATATGTATCAATGTATGTATGTATGTATGTATGTATGTATATGCACAAAATATAGGGAGATGTAGGTATACAAGCATGAAGAGGTTGATTTAATTAATCATCATGCAACGTTGTCTTCAAGACATTCTCATCATTCATTCTGAGTTATGAGCTTGGAATCGATTCACCAACATAAATTTTAAAAGGTCGATACAAACAAATGTACGAATGCTTATATATATATATATATACGTACATGCATACATATATGTATATCGATATAAATATATTACCAGGAGACGTATCTATATGATATATCAGCTTCTTCAATATTATTTAGATTTATCTTTCGTAATATTAGAAATATAGCTTGTCATCGTTATTCTCTGATATCTTACTGGTTATGATGTATTCCATATTTCAATCAAAGATCTTGGAATATATTGGGAAATTCTTTCGCATGCAGTGTACAAAAAACAAATGATTGAACATTTTCTGATCCGTACCCCTTTCGACTACGCTTACAATAGGATTTATTGTACAACTTTTCTACACGCTAAATCACGAGAGCCATAGACCAGCAAATCTAGGCGCAGTGTTACGAAAGTGATATAAGCGTAAGATATGCACAGTATGTTATATACTCAGAACCAAAGGAAAAATAAATGAGGATGATAAAATAAATATTATCTTACAATTACATAATAATAAGATAAGTGATAAAAGCATAGATGCAGGGAAATATGACAAATGTAATGATACTATGAGTAGTAATGAGGGTGTTGAGATGACAGAATCGTTAGCAGGCTGAGCATAGTGCTTAGTGGCACTTGTTTCGGCTTTACGTTCAGAAGTGAAACTCGTTGAGGGTGATGTTGCCTGTCATTTTTGGGGGTCGACAAAAAGGAGTGATGTGTGAGCAGATGAGTCCATGTAATTAGCTATCCACCTCTCCCAAGGTTTTAAGTTTTGCGCCTATGGTAGAAAGAAAAGATATTGGTACTATTATAATAAAATGAAGTGAGATTCTAGTAATAAAATAGATAAGAATATTAAAATGGATGTAATCACCAACATTAGATAATGTGTTTGTTAATCTTTGAACTATAGGCATTAGTGTAATATTTTAAGTGTGCAATTTTGAGACTTGAAAATCTATTCCACAAGGAGACACCTCCAAAGCAGTCCCAGGCACATTGTTAGAAGTAAAGTCAGACAATTTTCAGCTGTTAATGGAAACATAATTGATTGCTCGTAGAAGCACAACAAGGTAACGATCCATTTGTTTCCCTATAACTTGTTTCCAGCTGGATCACCTAAAATATATGCTGTTCGAAACTAGTATGTGGTGAAGAAGCAATTCTTGCTGTTGTTGTTTTATCCAAGTCAACTTAAATCGTGCAAACCTAAATTCAATTTATTTAAGTGCTTTCATTAGATATTATGATGTTTTTGTTACTGTATTTATCTATACTGAACGTTCAGATAGTTTTAATCTTAATATACAAACGATTCTAAATATGTAGAGTTTAGAGTTTATATACAATATATCAAATATGTATAAGATACTCTTTTGTGGGCTAGAAGTAAATATCAGCCATAAACTAATTAATCATTTGAAGGCTACTCCAGAGTGGCCAGACATATGACTTTTAACAAGTTAAAAGGTATTGAATTTATATATTCATATATTCATGGCTGTGTGGTAAGTAGCGTGCTTACGAAACACATGGTTCCGGGTTTAGTCCCACTGCGTGGCACCTTGGGCATGTGTCTTCTACTATAGCCTCGGGCCGACCAAAGCTTTGTGATTAGCTTTGTATGTGTGTGTATATGTTTGTGGGTCTGTGTTTGTCCCCTCAACATCGCTTGACAACCGATGCTGGTGTGTTTACGTCCTCGTAACTTAGCGGTTCAGCATAAGAAACAGATAGAATAAGTACTGGGCTTACAAGGAATAAGTCCTGGGGTTGATTTGCTCGACTAAAGGTGGTGCTACAGCATGGCGGCAGTCAAATAACTGAAACAAGTAAAAGAGAATATATATATATATATATATACAAGAATAAGGGCAGAGAATCGTCAATTAATAATAGAATTAATAATTAACAATTTTGCCAAGTAGTTCAGTATGAAAAAAACCTTTATCGGTAAAACTATTTATCATTATAAATATACAGGGATTAGCAATTGAGTTGCTTCTCCAACATACTGAAAATTTAGAAATAGCAGTCAAAGAACTACTGATTCCAAACTACAAATTTTTCTCTAAAGTGGATGGCGATATTTATGGCACACATAGAACAAAAAACCGGAGGGAAAAGCGTAAACAAACCAAGCCTTTAGTTAATTGGATACGAATCGTTTCATGGTTAAGTGAATGGAAATTTCACTATTCCAATCTTCAGCCCTGAACTCGCTAGCCGATGAATTCGTAAGTGCCTTATCGTTGATTTTTGGTGTCGCATGGCCAAAAATTACCGTGAATTTTTTTAGAGACACTTTCAAATTTATCAGAATATTTGGGCTGAAGATTGGAATAGTGAAATTTCCATTCACTTAACCATGAAACGATTCGTATCCAATTAACTAAAGGCTTGGTTTGTTTACGCTTTTCCCTCCGGTTTTTTGTTCTATGTGTGCCATAAATATCGCCATCCACTTTAGAGAAAAATTTGTAGTTTGGAATCAGTAGTTCTTTGACTGCTATTTCTAAATTTTCAGTATGTTGGAGAAGCAACTCAATTGCTAATCCCTGTATATTTATAATGATATATATATATATATATATATATATATATATATATATAGCGGCGTACGTACACTTTGGTCTCTTATATGTAAGTATATTTATTTATTTATTTATTTATGTGTTTCAGCCAAGTGGCTGCGGTCATGCTGGAAGAAAACATTTTCTGTTTTCCTTAAATTTTGATTTATGCTTGTCTTTACCTATAATTTATGAGCATAATATGCTTGCATATATATGTCCATAATTAAACACGGTTAATATATATACCGGTAGTATAATAGATACTTTTATCCCATACACGGTTATTTTAACCTATAACTCAGCTAACCTCTTATAGGATTTAGTTCACAGCTGATCTAAACTACTTTGTACGCTAGATAAGTGTTGTAACGGATTACTAGGGCTTCAACGTCATAGCCGAGACTTAACTTATAGAACTGTTGTAGATTTCCGATATAGCGGATATACGATTGTTAAAGAGAACCAAAAACGTTAAGGTAAGATAAACATCTCAAGTCATATACGTTATTATCATTGGAAAAATTTAATGTCTTACAGCGGTTTCTGGGATATCCCAAAGTATGGGAAATTCCGTCATCGGAGAATAATAGGGAAAATGTGAAGGGTATTGATTAACGAAACAATGACATAGAGGCCAGAAGGAAAGGAATAAAGAAAAGAAAAACATACATACATATATATATGTATTTTTTTTCTATACATATATATATCTACATATATATATGTATGTGTATTTTTTATTTATTTATGTGTATATATATATATATATATATATATATGTATGTAGGTACGAACGGGTGTATATGCAGGTATATAGATAAGTATGTGTGTGTGTGTGTGTTATGCGTATGTTTGTATGGTTAACCCCTTTGTATCGAACGCCAATGTAGATTAAAATGGTGTGACAATCAAGAAATATATCAAAATATCGTGAAAAATTTGAGCGACTATATTTATTTACGTTGGCATTTATCGATATTTTTTAGTTTTTCAATACGAAAATAAATATAATGTGGATTACTTTTAGACATGGAAACGATGTATGATTGCCCCGATATTTGCAGGAAATCTATCACACATAGAAAATAAATTATATGGCTTCGTGTCTGAATCTAAAACTGAAAATAATCTACTAATTTGATCAAAATAGTTGTTCTGTAAATTAATTTACATACTCATTTTTGTTATGAAAATATCTATTGATAGCTTTAGGGTAAAGGAATTATTTCTTTAATTCATAAATGTAGAATAGTTTTGGCACTCGTTATTCAAGATATGTTAATAGTGATTAATTAGGAAATGGTAATCTTCAGAACCTAGTTAATTTCACTCTCTAACCAAGCAGTTGCAGAGCCGCTATTGCTTTATATTGGGTCGGTGCATAATTATTGCGGCTTTTTTCAAATTTTATTCAGCAAAAACAATAACAACATGTATTAAAAATAGTTTAAATGATTATTCCGGAGCATATTCACCATCTTCTTCAATTACTGCTTCCCATTTACTTGGCAGACGGTCAGACCGTCATTTAAAGATGATTTTGTTAAATATTGTTATTGTTTTTTGTTGAATTAAATTTGTTGAAAAAAAGCCGCAATAATTATGCACTAACCCAATATTTCTTTCATGTTCTCCAACTCTTTACTAACCGCTACGTTTCAATATGCATATTTATGTAATCTTATGAAGAAAATGATATTGTAGAAGTTTAGAAAATTCAGATTTTATTTTTCAAAGTAGTATTTTCGTTTATTTTCCAGGTGCAAGCGGTAAGTTGTTTGAATTTATTTGAAAAATCCGAAGCGCAAACAAATGTTATAGCTAAAGGAAGACGTACCATCGTTACCTTATTATTTGGTGGTGTTTTAATAAAAAAAAATAAGTTCATTTGGGAGGGTAAAAACAAAAGCAAAATGTATTTTCGGTGTTGTTCGTATATCTTAATATTCAAAGAAAAATTGATCACAGCTAGCAATTAATATGCTCGAATAATTTTTACATTTTGAATCGAAATAAAATTTTCCAAATTGCCTCACAATCCATTGAAATTATCAACAAATTAAGTTTGGGTCAAGAATTTGACGAAACACTGTTCTAAACAATTCTAGGAATATAGATAAATTATAATCATTTTCTATGTATTCATGCAACCGAGCGAATAAACACTCAACTACTTGACCTTTCGGTAATCAAATTTATCTAAGAACTGAAGATATGCCTTCTTAATTTTGTTTTTAGGGAAGTTGTGCAGCCAATTCTATCGATCGTAGTCTTCGAATGTCACGTCGTTTATTGATCCTACAGAGAATGAAGAGCAAACACGATCTCGCTGGGATTTAACTCTGAAACTTAAGGAGCCTCTGTAATTAAACACCTCAAGTCAATTTGTCCCGCACTTTAACGACTGTAACGTGGCTAGATTAATGAAGCATTTTCCCGCGGGTTTATCATTTTCTAATTTAATTATGTCTTCTCTTTAAATTATGCGCAGTAACAGGAAACGTGTTCATTTTAACTGTTGCTGAAAGCTAATATTATATATTCAAATATAATTTACTCTTTCACTAAGTGTGCGTTACCTAATCAATTTTCTCGCGTGCGTATTTTCTCGAACGAGAGCTTTCATATTAACTTGTAATGTTTCGATTCCTTTATATATCTATCTGTTCTGTAATATTTTTTTACTCCTATTTTCTACATATATAATTAAATAGCAGTAATTGTTTGCGGGAAGTTTTGAGTCAATCTTACTTCACGTAAACTATTCTTCAATATGAATATTTGTCAGATCCAACATGGTTGCTCCTCAGATATATAATGATTTTTCATTTGTTATTTTGCTAAGGCTCCAGACTGCATTCAATGTTTCACTGAGTGAGCAAGAGTGTGTGAGAGCGCTTGTATGTGAAAGTGACAGAAGGATTTGAGAAAGAGATGAAAGACATGTGAATATAGATGATAAATTATATGATCATTCATATCCATTTATTGTTTGCATGAAGATTGGGAAAGAATAAAGAAGTGAAGATATTAATTTAAAAAAATGTATCAGTAGACAGAAAGAGAAGCGAAGCGATAATAAAAAGATTAGCATGTTAAAGAAAGCAACACGGAAAGACACAAACCGTGATGCGCAGTGATGGATGGCTGGAAGACAAAACATGAATGAATGTATAAAAACGAACTTAAATGACGAATAATCAAATAAGAAAATTTAATGATAAATAAATCAATTATTTAAATTAGATGAAAATTAATAATAGAAGAATCGGCATCCACTGAAAACAAGATATTAATTAATTTGCCTCATTTCTAATGCAAAAATCTCTCGGTATATTGATATGAAGAATATTAATATTTCATTTTCTTTAATATCGGTTTCTTCTAGATTTTATTTTTCTTAGCTTTTGCTATTCCAACATAATTTAATAGTGTTAATATTGTTCGTCAAAAGGAAATATAGATACGAATGTTCAATATACACACATACATATATATGTGTGTATATATATATATATATATATATATATATATATATTATATATAGATATTTGTGTGAGTGTGTTTATGCGTGTGTGTGCCTGATAAAATACTGCAAACAAAGAAAAACGCATCAACTTAGGTGAGAACTAATTATAAGATAGTATAAGACGTGCGACAATGAACACAACTTTTATTTTTATAGAATACCGAGTGTGGGACACTTTTCTATATTTATTCTTGATGGGAGGGGGAATTTTGCTGTGAAATTTTAATAAGCAAATATACAAGTAGTGTTAAATGAAAACACTATAGGATTTCCGGTTATATATCTAAAGTGTTAAGTCAAGAAAATGATTGCTACACCTATATTTTGAGGTATACATACTTTTTGTTGTTATATTTATGTAATGTTATCTACTTTCCTTCTCAGTCTTTTCATCATTTATCTATGTCTTGCTCAATTGTTTTTATTCTTTCTATTTGCTTATTCTTTGTAATAATATTACCCAGGTAATTGATAAACATGCGCATATATGTGTAGGGAGGGGTACGCAAAGATATGCATATACACATACACACACACATAGAGACGTATGTGTGTACATATATATGAAGACTGAAGTACATATATATATTTATATGCATATGTGAAATATACGTGCATTTATTTAAGTGTAAGTACGTATGCACGCGCAAACACACACACACACACACACACACACACACACACACACACACACACACACACACACACACACATATATATATATATATATATATATATATATATATATATATATATATATAAGAGATAGATAGATACATGTATATCGGTTACTTTCATAAATATTTAAATGTTATTATTTAAATTATGAGAATAAAGAAATTTTGAGAGTAATTTAATAACTTATTCATTAAAAGTAAAATCTTGTAATAGAAAAAGCTACGAATATTAGAATGAAGGATTCCACCGAAGTCGACATTACCTTTCATCCTTTCAGAGTGAAGAAAGTATGTACCAGTTGAGCACAGGGTCGATCTAATCGACTAACCCCACCCACGAAAATGCTGGCCGTGTACGAAAATTAGAAATCAATATTATTCTGTAGATTATTGAGTTAAAATTCGCTTCGGGTGCAACATAATTGAAGGCTGCTCCTGATAATGCTGTCCCATTCTTGATGTATTAAAGATATTTCCGCTTCTAGAGAATACATCATAATTATCAAATGGCAATTAAGTCAAAGTTCACTGGAGAATGAGAGATAATCTGAAGATTAAAGAATTCCTCAAACGAATAGCATCAAGCTTTGCCTGGAAATTAAAGGACAATCGTTTTTCTGACTCCCTTGTTATCCTCAGCTCGGCAATTGTCTCCAGTAGCCATAGGATTTTTTAGACTTATACGTACATGGTGTGTGTGTGTGTGTGTGTGTGTGTGTGTGTGTGTGTGTGTGTGTGTTATGCATAATTAATTATGGTGATAATATCTAACGATAATCTTCGTCTTGTTCTCTACTCGAGGGTTTTACTAAATTTTTATTTCTGAACAGTTTAAAAGTAAATTAGCAGAAGAGTTCGAATTGTCGCGTAGAATACATAGTATACTCACTTGTTTTTATCTTCTTGGCCTTATACTGCCATCGTGTGAGGAAGCTAGAGTCATTTCATATCCATTTTCTCCAAGGAATTTTACGCATTACTTGGAAAGATAAGCCCCCCACTCACAAAAATTCTCCAGCAAGCAGAAATCTCCAGGGCTGAAGCCTTCATCCAACGTCGTTTTTTAGAATGGGTCGGGCACGTTATCAAGATGCCTGATGATCGTCTCTCGAAAATGGTACTCTTCAGAGTGTCTGCCGTCGTCTTTCTAGCAACAATATAATTCGAAAACCCTCTACCTTTAGCCGTTGAGTTCACGTGAGTTCCTCTACTCAATATCGTGTAATGTCACTGCTAGTTTACGAGTCATTCTTTCGGCGAGATTGCACACATTCAACATATTGAATTTTAAGAACATCTTCATGAATATCAATTTGACAAACACAGAAGTAATATCTTGTAGTTCAGATGTGTTAAAAACCCGTAGGTGTCTTGTTTTACTATCACCAATAACATGCTTTACATTTGATTATGACATATATACGATATATGATCAACATAATTTTGTATGTTTTTATATTTTGCTGAATATAAAAGATGCAATATATTATTTATAATACTTGGAAACTAATATAGCTTTTGCTATCGGAACGCTACCTTTCAGCGATGGATCAAAATTGAGTTGGTTCCTATCGACCTACGTGTCAATGTGATTTCCATTGCTATGAGATTGATAAGTGATGTCATGGGAAACATATTGATAATAAATTTCCTTGAGTAGTTTCTTATCATCATCTGAAATATTAGAATAAATCATTTATTTATCTTAGAGCGGAATATTGGTACTTCAGTATGTTGCTAGAGTTAAATATAGTCGAATACGTTCTATGTCTATTACAAACATTATCATATCTTAAGTAACACTCAACTGCATTAAAACATACTGAGTTCGATTTGGGGATATTTAACTCTAGGTAGCCCTGGCTGTGCAGACATAGGGTCATGGGAACTCTATCTTGGATCATCACAACGTTATTCAGGTCTATACTATCTAATGTGATGCATTTTTAAGTGCATCTTATTTGAAGATTTCGCTGTTATTTCTGACATATCAAACACTTCCGTAAGGTTCTCACTCGTTATTTCCAGCCTTTGGCATTGGCTCAATTGAATTTTCTAGTGAAGTGTCACTGTTTTATTGTCTCGTTGCGGCTTTGATTTAAGAAGTCTATGATTAAAGACATATCCATGTTTGACAAACCTATCTTGTATTCAGACAATTATATTCCAACTAAGATATGATGTGTGTCTCTTAACTGACGTTGGTGGTAGTTGGTGTCCTTTAGCCTAAAGTAATCTCTTAACCATCCGTCCACGATTGAATACATTCCTGATGTGGCCATCCTTCCAATTTTCGAATGATTATGAGATAAACCGAACCGTTAAACAATAGATACGTCCTATTAAAAACGGCATGTTGGGATGTACCATAATGTATCACAAAGAACAGTGGTATAAGACGCTGTTTTCATTTTGCTCTTTCCCGTTGCATTTTAATGCCCCTGTGATTTCAGATTAAATAGTACCCTATGGTTGTATAGCACTCTGTTGTATCATTGAACAACATTAGATGATGATGTGAAAAATGTTCATTCCTTATCCCCTACCATTAGGCTTCAGACTAAAGAGCGATAAAATAATACAACGGAAACATTTAATTTTTTTCCCTAGACTCAATATCAAAAGGTACAGAGAAGAGAACATTATTGATTCAAAAGTTTCTTTTCTACTTACACTGTACAAGCAAATATGATGAAAGATTAGGTCGTCACAGTTGAGATACATATGAATCAATGGGATTAATATTAATTACTATAAAACAGTCCGAATAATGTGAATCAACTCTCTCTCCCTCCCTCCCTCCCTCTTCTCTCTCTCTCCATCTCACTCTCCACTAGTGTATTTGCAACAGAGACATTTGTTTTACTTGGGGAATTCTGTTAAACGAAGGAAGTCTACAGTACTTCACAAAAGTAGAATTATACATCAGTGAAAGAGATAGCATTATATTCGCAAACATCCTCTCCTGCTTCTGCTGAACTATTTTTATCTGACAAATATAACTCAAAGATAGAGAGGACATGAAAGTTATAAATTAAATACACAATCAGTTGGACTAACGGAATTCATGTCAAGGCATAATTATACCTTCTTTCAAGTAGTTTTGTTATACTAAAAAGGTCATTCAAGGTTGTTGGAAAAAAATGCAATTTTGTACCTTGATATTAAGTAGAGCAGTGCATGCTTTCCTCAAGCAAAGTCGTTCAGTTTTATTATCAAATGAATGTCTTCCAGATTACTTGGTGATATATATATATATATATATATATATATATATATATATATATATATATATATATACATGCGCGCACACATATATATGTATGTATACACAAACACAGACACACAACGCACGCGCATATATATATATAACAGACAGTTTGATAATGAAGAAAAACATGGCATGTGTTTCTTGGGCGGGGTATTTTGAGTGGAATATTTTCGGTGCAACAAATTCTTTTGTTTTCTTTTACGCCAAAACAAATACCTTAAAGGTTTATATTCTTTCGGTTTATTTTTTGTCTCAAAATACAAAGCGCCAGCGGTTTTAAGGAAATTAGAGCATTCTTCAAATCATGTTTGTTTCACGAAGGAGAAGAATTCTAAATAAAGATATTTGTTTTCTTTATATATATTATTTTTTGAAACACATTCTCAGAGATTACTCTTCTCAGATCATTCAACTAAAATAGGGTATGTTTTAAAAAAAAAACAATGGTCTTTTTAAGATAACCTATTTGACCCAACCATATAGCTGAAGGTGTGAGATTAATTCGAATATTATTTTAATTTTATTTGCTTAAAATCTGTCTACGATAAACAGTGATTTTTAATTATTACAGACAGATAAATTACTTGAATTAAGTTTGTGTTTAGTATTCTTGCTTTCCATAAAAACTGAATTTTAAAATATGTGATTTTTAAAAATTTCAATACCAATTCAGATTATGTAAATTTATGACGGGGACTCCTCTCCAGCATTGGCCATTTTAACATATTTTTACACAATATATAGAAGAGTATATTATCCAATATAATTAGGATTTGGACTACATCTCTGAATCGGAGAATTTATGACCAAAGTTATACCAGTTATGTGTCATCCTCGTGTTTCTCACCATGCTAACAGCCTGTGATTTGAGAAAAAAATCGGGCTGATATGTAACAAAAAATTTATTTGAGTAATCACGAAGAGATCTGCGCAAGGTGGTTGTGTGCGAACGAGACATTTGTTACAAGTAGCCACCAAATCGTTCTGAATTCACAGTACCCGGTATGATAAAGGTCCTAATTTTATATGTCCTGAGATTCCTTACAAATATAAACAAGTCGATATTGTTACAGTTAGAATGTATTTGGAGCACGGTATACTCCATTAGAGCCAATGAAGACCTAAGAAGCATTGCTGACAACTACCCATTGTTGAATTGTTTAAAACGTTGGCAGTAATTTTGATAAATATAGCTAATATGTTAATGGGAAAGATGTCCATTATATTTTGCTTCAGCTTAGCTGTACCCTACGCAGGAAAGCTTTGTATGAGATGTTATTTTTACAATATCAATTTTAATTTTATAAATTTATGTATGTGCCCATTCACAATTCATTAGCCTCGTAGTATTCTGTGTTAAATACACCCATGTGCTTGCCTGTGTGCGTCTATAGGAATATATTTATGTATACGTAACTATGCTCCATCTTTAAGGCCATAGACGCAATGAATGAAAGAAACTCAAGACATATATACGTTCTTTGGCCGTATATATATATATATATATATATACGAAAGCACATACATATTAACACACGTACACACACATACATGTATAAGCACATATATACGTATGTATATATGAGTGCATAAATAGGTATGCGTCTATGACTGTGTGTCTCTATATATGTGTATAAATGTAAATATACACACAAGCACACACACACACACACATATTAATACATATACATTTGTATATACATACATGTTTTTATTTACAGGTATGCATGTATACCTACGTGTACTAGTATGTATATACGCGTTGTTTATACGCTGCAGTATGCTATAGTATAGTATAAATCATGCCCTTCCAAGTGGAAACAACTAAAAACATGAAAAATAAGACAAAAATAATCTCATAAATCAAATATTAAATTTCATCTCCAATAGTGATAAAAAAAAAAACAGCAACACAGAAAAATAAAACATTTTGGCATATGTTCTTGTCTGTGGAGCAAAATAACATAATTACACGATAATAAAAGTGCCAAAACTGGAGCATCGGCTTGAACTTGCTTGTCCGTTAAGTTAGAAATAACAGCCAAAATTTTCCCAAATCACACACAAAATTCACTATTGAAAATTAATCAAAGTTAATCCAATTAATTATTGAAACACACACGAAAAATATTTCTTTTGCATAATTTTTATACATCTTAAAAAAGTTCTGGAAGCTCTTGATTGTAACTCTTTCTTCATATGTGAGCTAGTTCAGGGACAATCTGAGACTATATGAAAGATATAAAAAGAAAATAACAGTGTGGTCATAGAACATCAGTAGAATGATTTTTGGAATGATAGTGTATATATTCTGAGAAACCATAACCCCGCTAATCCTCAGCTAAATAGGCATTAACAGTATAGAAAGTAACTTTTTCTTTCAACAGAAACACCAACAGACTATCAATTCACTATGTAGAATTTATGTTTGAAGGCTTTAAGTAGTAGCTTATTAACATCAGGATATTGTGCATGTTTGTGTGTGTGTGTGTGTTTGCGAATACACACACACGCACGCACACACACACACGCACGCACACACACACACACGCACACACACACACACGCACACACACACACACACATATGTGCACACGCATGAGTGTGTTTGTGTAATATTTGCGTGTGATTCTGTATTTACATATATATATAGTGATTACAATCATGCACAATGGGTCTCCGTTGCATATCTGAAGGCATTAAAACATGCAGGCATGTATGCGCGTGATGATTTAATGTGTGTGCCTTCACACGAATGCTTATCCATTAAATATGCATGCAAATTCATACATATACATGTGTGGGCATGCCTATATGCGCATGTGCAGATGAAAGTGTACAATTTTGCAGAGAGAACAAGATAATAGAAAGAGTTTCAATGGAGTGATATGAATTTTACATTAATGCATGAAGCTAAACAATATTACTTCCGATAGTTTGTGTATGCTTAAGGTTTAGAATCTATGCATGAAAGAGAAAGAGTAAAGAGAAGTGTTATTTTGAATTTGTGGAGTGACTGTTACGCGTATATGAGAATAATATAATTATTAGCATACTTTCAGATCAAAGGGAACAATGAGATCAAAGCCCTTATTTAAGGCTCTTAACTCTTAATGAACCACATCCCTATGTTATATAACCTAAAACCTTTCAATATGCTTTATATCACAAATTAGACTTCTAATCCACTCTTGTTCAATAATCAACAACAGCAAAATTCCGCACATTCAATTTCGTAAAATGGATAACGCATTGATAAGCATGAATAATGAAAGCTGTGTGTGTGTATGTGTATATGTTTAAATATCGGTATACCTAGAGATAAGAAAGAGTAAGCGTATACGTTTATATAGATATATATATGCTCTAAAGTTGAACATATAGGTGCGTGTGGGTTTGTGTGTATATGTGTGTGTATGTGTATATATGGATTGGGGGGTGTAACAGCATAGCTATATATGCACAAATATTCGTGAGTACTTCTGCATGTATGAATGCATATCTATATATATATTAGCTGCAACACTAAGCACAGAAAGGGGAAATCACATACATATATAAGAGCATTAATGGAGGCTCATGTGCATTTTTGTATGTGTGTGTGTGTGTGTTTGTATGTATATATATATATATATATATATATATATATATATATATATATATATATATATATAAATGTGTATATGTATACATGTGTGCGTATGTATATATACATGTATATGTGTGTGTGTGTATACGGATATTATCTTACATAAATGTACATGCATATATACATACTATAAGTTTTCCGTGCTTGCATCTGGAACTAATCTACCTAAAGAGTTCGGCCATTTTTAACTCAAGTCTGATATGATTCAAGGAAGTACATATATTATGGTCTTCAATTAACTGTCTTTTTTATGTGTTTATTATATTTTGTTGATTCATTTTCATATTTATGCTTCATATTTTATCATTATTATATATCAATTTTTTTTTTGTTCTTCCATATTCGATAATTTCAATCGACATTTACATAGATAATATTAATTTCTATGATTTAACTACATTTCATTACTCCCATACACCAATAGAGACAGCACTTCATACGCGACGTCTATTTAACCTCCTCAGCACACAGTTGCATGCTCGTACGCAAAAATCAATGCTTTGTATTCTATATGCAATTATAAGCACACACACTCTCACACATATAACCATATATTTGTGCGTGTGTGTTTGTGTGCGTGTGTGTGTGTGTGTGTGTGTGTGTATACAAGCATATATGTATGCAATTTTTCTTTTTGATTTTTGTTTTTTCGCTCGTTTTCTCTTTTTTTTTCTGAAATCACAATGATTTTTCCCCTTTGCCAAAAGAATATTTCCTTTTTATTTGATATTATCAAATTGATAATAATGTACTTAAATAAAGTAATAATACCTTCTTTCTTTATTCTCTCATTTGGTTTTTGCCATTTTAAATATGATTGATTGAGAAGTAAATTTTTTTTCCCCGGATATTAAATCGGCTGTATTAATATCAATTGCTAGTTAGACTTAGAATTTTTTACACATATTTTTAGATCTATACATTTGTGCATGTGCGTATCAATGTACATATACATGTGTGTATGTATTTATATGCATATATTTTTTCTCGTATCACAATATTGCTTAATTGATAAATAATTTCTCTTTTAATTTTATATGTATTACAATTCTGTCAAATGTATGCACTTATTGTTATTTGTTTAGTTTATCTATATTCCTCTAAGCTATTGCTTCATTCTTAATGTAAATATAATTTTATACACAAATACAGTTGCACACACACATATAAGTGCATGTCTGTGTGAGAGAGAAAGAAAGAAAGAAAGAAAGAAGTATGCGGGGAGAGTGTGTACGTAATCAGTTAGGCACACAGACTCTTGCACCAAACAAGCACTCACACATATCTTTGTAGAAAATAAAAACAGGCACAAACACACATCTATATACATACATGCAAATGCAGATACGCAAAAACTTAGACACATACACAAACATACGCACACATATAAGTATATATATGCATATTTACGCATGTGTCCATATATATATATATATATATATGCATGTATGTATACATATATATGCATGTATGTATACATATATATACATATATATATACACACACATATATATGCCTGTATATACACACCCTCCTATAACTATATGTATATTTTATATATATAAATATATATAGATAAATACACACACACGCTCACATACATACACACACACACACACACACACACACACACACACACACACACACACACACACACACACACACACACACACATATATATATACATGTATGTAGGCAAAAACATTTAACATTTTATGAATGTAAATATATACATGAATCGATAATCTAATAATTCGATCGGAATAATCAGATGGTTACTTCGTATTTAATTTCAGACGGAAGTAATGTCTTTTGATAAATTGATTAGACGTATATGAAAACATGATGCCTATCTTTTTATAAATATAGGTTTTATGTTGTTTTTTGTTTTGTTGTTGTTTTCTGTTTGTTTTGTTGGGTTTGTTTTTAGTTATGAGAATAGATCCGTCGTCTACAAAATATCATATGACAGTCAGAACACGTCGTTGTTTTATCTGATGAGAATAAGATAGAGAATATTATTTACACCGGATTCTAATTTATTTAATCTGCATGATTGAAAATCGTTTAAATCTCTATAAACTATGTCAAATCCATCTGAGTATTAAAAGTTTGAATACAAAGAAGTTTTATGTAACGTAACTTTATTCAGCCATGATTGAGCAGTTTTATCAACTAAGACATTGCAATGGCGCAGTCTGTCCTTCTTACTAATTTCTAAGGCAACGGGTTGGATTTTTGTTAGTATTTCATTATAGAATTACTTGATAGAACCTCCTTTCTTTGTCTAATAAAGCCTTACTGTAATGTCTCAAGCTACTGCTACCTAGCACCTTCGGATGATCTCTACTCAATCGCTACACGACGGCTATTCAACAGTTACTCAACCCCTCTACCACGGCCAGACTACCTGTATTTATATAGCCGTCGTGTAGCCGTTGAGTAGAGATCATCCGAAGGTGCTAGACAGCAGTAGCTTCAGAAATAACACTTACTGAAAACTCAACGCTTAGAGAAACATAGTCTCTAAACTAATCTTTCTCCCTTTCATCTACTTGTTACATTCCAACTCTTTCCTTCTTGTCTAAACTCTCTCTTTCTTTCTGCTTTTCACTCTCTCTCTCTCTCTCTCTCCCTCCCTCTTTCCTCTCTCTCGCTCATTCACTTCTGTCATTCTGTTATTCCCAGTGATTTATTGTATTCAATGAAGTATGCAGTTTAATGCAAACATTACTTACACATTATGAAATTAACCCCAATAAATATACAAGTGAGCTTAATTATTGAACTATCGGAGAAAACCATTTATAGATATCTTATAGTAAAACGTTATAGTCTATCAATAGACTCCTTTTTGATTATGACGTTATGTATGTTCATTTTCGTCGACAAAATTTCAGTTATTCAAACATGACAAGAATCTATGCCCTGTTCAAGCTGATTGCAGGAGAGATGGAAGGAAAATGGGATGCAGTAAAAGGAGTCATAATTACCATGAACTTTAAAACTCAATATACACAGAGGTGCAATACATCTTAATCACATGCAGGTGATATATAATTTCGCTCTGTATTGTTTGTATTTAAGTAACTACTTCCTCATCATCATTTTTTCTCCTGCCGAACTGGGTGAATATCACTTTTAAATTAATTATGAACCATCATTACATAAGTATGTTAATTCTAATGAAACAGCTGCTTACAAAGTTAAATCATTAATTATTTGTGAAATATGTCTTATGCATTATATTGTGAATGGAGTAAATTTGTACTCAAGTTAAACAGATTAGTCTGAGGAAGAACAGCAGAACTTATGACAACGTTCATGGATTTCAGAATTGATGGTCGAATGGATGGGAAGAAAGTTGTATCTAGACCGGAGGTATAACTCGAATCATCACTAATGTCACTTAAGTACTCTACTAAAGTTACCCAAGAGATTTACCCAATGCTAAAACGGATGACATTGAGTTTACCTTCCAACGCTTCGCAATAAATCAAGCTCTTAATAGCTCACACATTTCTGATATGAAAAATCACAATACATTCAACTTATGCAGTATCGATTTAAGCAGAAATACTGCAGGTATCTCTTCAAAGAGAACTAGATTGTTTACCTCGATCAGTTAGTTAATTACATTATTAAAGGCATTAGAACGTCGTTTCTGTTTTTTTTTCTCGAGTGATAACAATAAGAAACTTGTATTCCTTGATTGTCCCTTCAGCTTACATTTTATATGGGAAAAAAGTATGAATTGCTATTCAAATTATTCATTTACGAGAATTTACACATCTTTCGGACATTATGTGTTTGATATGTGCGTAAATATTTTGATCAGAACTTTAATTAGGAGTGCCACGTTAATATTTTGAAATGTAGCAAAGTGAGTAGTTCATTCAGTACCACATACATTTTCTCTTGCACATCTTTTGCCATTCAGTCTAAACGTTGTTACATTCATCATGATTCTACAATAGTTAATCAGCAATTGCTTAATTTATTGATTAGATTATTTCAGTAAATCTCAGTATATGCAAATACAACAATACCATCTCAAAAAATAAAAGCAAGGAAAAAACGTTAGAAGTTACGAATTATCATCATTGATGTGTGCAGTGTCTTGTAAAATATCTAAGATATTTCCTGTGGTTCAGTGGGAGCGACCTTATGCCAATATTGGTGCATTTATCTTTCCAGCGCTAAGTGTATTTTGTCAAAGTTACATCCATAACCTGAAGGTGTTAGAAAACCATGAATCTAATCTAAAACGATTGAACCAATATAGCTTTTAATTATTGGTCCAAATTCTGGTAAAACTGTAACAAACGAAAGCGCTTGTTAAAGGTCTAATACATAGGGGACTTCAGCCGGATTTTATGCAATTATTCGTCTGAATATTATGCGAGATTTCTGAAGGTATATAATTTCCGATTATCCCAACAAATATGCAGGAAGTTGATACACACATACACATTATACATACATTTTATGTATGTATTTCAGACACACAGACAGACCGATAGATAGATAGACTCAGAACATATATATTGTGAAAAGGGCCGAGATATTCAAGCATGCTATTTACTAAACTTAATAAGTGTCATGAACAAATCCCTCGGTCTATCTCTTCGTGACGTCCATAAATAAAATAAAAATCGTAAAAATTTAAGATGTATATAAAGATGCTTTGAGTTCTGTTTCTTTTGTTTGTACAATTAAGGTTCCTATCACCCGCACTCTAAATATGTGTGTGTTTGCGATTGCGCGTGCGCGTGTGTAGAAATACATGAATGTTAAACAATGAGAATGAGTGCTCAAAACCACACAGGTGGATAAAGATACTTCATTTGTGTAATAAGGCTACAATTGGTTTCATGTTAAGAAAATATCCTAACAATTTTCGAGCCGATCACATATAGAAATTTATGAGCGTCTCCATTTTGTAATATATACAAGCGAAGGATTAGGACGAGGCTATCACGTTAAATTACGCATATATATGTTTAACAATGTGAGTTGTGTTGTCATATGAGCACAAATCGTAATAATTAAGGAAGTAAGAAATGCTACAGATCGTCTTTTACAGCTATTTCAATAATAGATGCACAGCCGGTGCATTTCCTTGGAAACGATAGGCTGCCAACCTTATCGGAGAGATGATGAGCTAGAGCTTTAGTAATGAACTTTGGTCTACTAATAGCATAAGGCAGAGAGTAAAGTTTAAAAGAAGTTAGCGAAAGTAAACAAGATCATCGTAATATGAGGACAGGTAGACACTGAAAAATGTGTCGTGGGATAGACATATAAATTTCTAGTGTTAGAAGAGGACATATAAAAAGGAGTGGACTGTGCCAATATGCATAGGGAAGCGGGTTGCGTAGTAGTATGGTGTGAAGAAGACCATATGTAAAATAGCATAGCAGCAAGTGGGGTAAGTACGCTAGAATTATCTGTTATCTTTTAGCAAGACTAGCTACTGGAGTGGAGAATGACGTACATGATAATTATATGTATACATTATCCTACGTCATCAGACGTAATTTTGTCTGATTTTTTTCAAATGCGCACGCAAACACACACACAAGTACAGACACACACACAAAGCGTTAGTGATCTTGAATGGACTTTGTACAATGCAATTTTTACTCCACATCGCCAAAGGTGGAAATCATGGTGTCATAGCCTTATTGACAGTGCGCTGAAACTGGCCAAAACTTATAGTTCATAAATTATTGTGATATCGAATCAAGATTTAACAGCTCAGGTACTTACATACATAGGCATTGCATGAACATCGTAATTTTAATAGAAAGCAACTACAAAATACATCTATGTATGAAAAGGTCATCACGAATGATGAATTATTTCCAATTATATTTCTAAATCATATTAGATTTTTATTTCATATTAAGAAAATTGCGTAATTTAGAATGAGATTCAGCTTTAAATACAAGCTTTATTACGGTAAATATCTGATATATTCTCAGAATCAAAGAAAATTAATATAACTTATAGTTGTCTGCTAACACTGCGATTTGATTTCAAATTTTCTGTGTTTGGGAAATCTTTTCAATAATAACCTTATTACAATGAGAACATTGTGTTTAATATACAAAAGAAAAAGGTGAGAGAGACTGTGTATGAAAATCCAGAGTTCCCAAAATTAACGTGATCTATGCATCCTAAAGTGAGATAGGATTATTATTTGTGTATGACTTTTTTTTTTAGATTATTTATTTAACATTTTTGTATTTTGAATGACTTTCAAAGGTGAAATACAATTCAATATTTGTCTTTAGAAAGAAGTCAAGAAGTTGCTACCATTTCCGTTCAAGTCTATGATTATAAGCACAACTCCCTCTACATGTACGTATACTCTCGCTCACACACTCCCACTTTCTCTTTCTCTCTCTCTCTCATCCACATAGAGGGCGGTTTTATATGTGTGAGTTTGTACGTATACATACATATACACGAGTACGTATATATATATATATATATATATATATCTATATATATATATATATATATATACATACACATATATGTATATATATATATATATATATACATACACATATATGTATATATATATATATATATATATACATACACATATATGTATATATATATATATATATATACATACACATATATGTATATATATATA
>NC_142946.1:17006944-17019444 GCF_046866305.1 Octopus bimaculoides | reverse complement strand
ATATATCTATACCTATATATCTATACATATTTATATATATATATATATATATATATATATATATATATATATATATATATATATATATACCTATATATCTATACCTATATATCTATATATATTTATATACATACACATATACGTACATATATATATATATATATATATATATATATATATATATATATATATATATATATATATATATTATATAACATCATTAATTTTATTGCTTTAGAGACATTTAAACTTCTTTCAATTTATTTGTAATTTAATCAGAAGAGGAAGACCATTAGCATTCACTGAAAGACAGATGAAATTGATGTTGATACAGCCGGTAGCAGTCACATTATCTGCTGAAAATTCGTAGACATTGAACAAAACAACTAGGCTCAAATGCGTGTCTTAGACTTAACTGCGTTAAAGGACTGCAAAAGTAAACACGAAGTAGTTTTAATGTTAAATCACGAGACTTGTTAATCATGCTGTATTTGTCGATTCAAGTACTCGATGGATATTATGTTTTATCAACCTCAAATGTTAGGCTGAATTCAGTATGATCTGAACACATGCCGCAAAGATCCAAAAGCAACAGCACAAGACAAACATTATAGAGAACCAAATATATTTGCTACGCTATGTACACAGGAAAGTAATAGTAACGTTGGCGCTGGGGGGTAATTCGACTTCATCGTCCCCAGGGTTCAACTGAAACTTATTTTATCGACCCCGACAGGATAAAACGCGAAGTTGTCCCCGGTGGCATTTTACTAGGCGTTGTAACCATATTGCCAGCTTGCTGCCTTAATAACATTAGTAATATCAGTTTCAAATTTTGGCACAAGGCCAGCGAGTCCGGGATTTGGAGTAAGTCGATTTCATCAACCCCAGTGTACAACTGGTACTTTTGCGACGCCAAAAGGATAAAAGACAATGTCGGTGTTGACGGAAATTGAAAGTATTAGTAAAAATAATTTCAAATTTTGGCATGAGTCCAGTGCTTTCGGGTGGACGGGGCTAGTCGATGACAACGACCCCATGATTCAATTGATATTTATTTTATTAACGCTGAAATGATGAAGGCAAAGCGGAATTTGAAATCAAAGCGTAAAGATGAACGAAATGCCGCTTAGCATTTTGCCCTGCATGCTAACGATTCTGACAGCTCTCCACCTTGAGTATTTGTAATATTGCAAGGAATGTATATTGACGGACAATCGTGATTTATATCTTAATTAAAATCTCAGTTTTTTTCTGGATATTCATATCTATGTAATCTTGATTTGAAGTAAAAAAAAAAAATATAAAAGAAGGCATCTTTATAACATTCATTGATGTCCAACTACATCAAATATAGCATTCTGTTCTGCGTCCAGATGCCAACGTATTTCGAAATAATTGCAAGTGCTGAAATTACATTTAAATATTAGTTCATGTGCATGAAGCCGATTTGGATTATCCCCAAACAAGTGGCATCCATCTCCAAGTACTTCTGAGTACATGGCGAAAAAAAACATTCTATTTTTAATTAAATTTGGTCCCTGGATATTGATATTTTCTTTTATAACGATATGATAAATAAAACTTTACATTTGTTTCCCAAATCAAATGTAAAATAAATTATATAGGCAAACAACGTCATCCATTTGCAGATGATAAAGATCAAGAGGCAATCATTCTTTAATATGTGGAAACAATGTGAGGCCAACATTTCTATTGCGAACCACATTTTGAAATATTTTTGGCTATCAAAGAATGGAATCAATATTACTATATTTCCATTTTATATTAATTATTAATTGTTAAATGTTCAAAATACTATGAAGCTTTATTAATGTTGCAGCTGTGAGGAAATAATTAATATTTGACTCCAGATCAAAATTTAGCAAATTGTGTTTCCTTTCCATTCTAATGCTGGAGCCATATATTGCTATGTTATAGAGCAAATTTTTGTAATTGCCTTTAATATATTTTCCACAAATTACTGAAACGTTAAGCAAAATAATAAAATTGAATGATATCTAATGTTATTTCATTTTTATACTATATTCAATTATATATATAAAAAAAAAAATACTTGCAACACTTCATAAAGGCTTTGTTCTATAGTATTTGGTAATATTTAGAAAAATCTCCTTGACTGAATGTTACTCACTTTTATACTAATGTCAATAGTGTTAAAACTATTTGCATTATACCACTTTTGATCGTAAAATTCTGGATGGTAAAAGTTCATCTACTTTTGCAATTCTTTCATTAATTTCTTATTTTAATGAACTGACAGCAGCTCTTGTAAACAATTTTTTTTCGATATTTTAATAATTTGGCAGGAAATCAAGAAATAATCATAGGACGCTGGAAAATGATACTTATATTGACTAAGGTCAATTTGAAGTTAAATAAAATCACTGTTCCTTTTCTAAAATAATTCATTATGCCATTCTTAGGCGTGTATTTTGAATATAATATAGGGGCATATTTTACTTTCAAATTGAGATTATTTTGCTTAGGTTTTGGAAAATAATCGATACAAAATTCTGCCTAAATAAGCTTATATTAAAATATAGTCAATAGCTTCGTATGTCTTAAGATTAAGTTATCAACATACTTCAGTCAAACAGCTTCAGTAGTCACTGTTCGCCGGAGGTTTTCGTTTCTGGTCCTGGAAATCGAATACTGAATTATGGTTGATATCAACTTACTGTTGTTACTGTTGAGTTTATGTAGCTCGAGTTATTTTGTCCATTTTATTTAACCATAAATCAGCCGTAGTCGAGCAACATTATAATGAAACACATCCTTCTCCTGTTTAAACCGTTGGCTTGTATTTGAGGTAAAATTGTTTGCTATTTCTAATATATCTATTGTAGTACAATTTATGGTTTATTCTGATATACTATGTTCTAACACTCAACGTGACAATCTTCCATTCATTTTATCCCACCATGTGTTATATCAACTCTTGTAACTCCCAGAACTCATTATATTGTGTGACACCTATTAAATTATGTCTTTGATATTGATAATAACTGCAGGCATGGTGACTTAAGTAAAGTAGTTCGCTTCACAAACATGTGGTTAGAAATTAAATCCCACTGCGCGACACGCTGAGGAAGCGTCTTCTGCCACTGCCTCGAATAATATGTGAGATTTCAAAGAGGGAAACCTATTTATATGTGAGCAGGGGTTTGTGTGCTTATGCACTTATATTTGCTTATACAAGTGCACACATAGTCATACACAGATACACACACAGACACAGACAAAAACACGCATACACACATGTACACACAAACATACAAGCACACACACACACATATATATGCATATATATGTAAGCATTTATATATTAGTATATATATATATATATATATATATATATATATATATATATATGTAAATACACATATACATATATGTATATATTATATATGTATGTACATATGTATGTACATATAAAAATATAAGTATTATGTATATATATATATATATATATATATATGATGACTTTATTTACAGATCTGTGTATATATTTATATAAATAGATAAAAATATATATAAATTCGATATTTATGCATGTATATCTATACATATATGATATGATATGAGTGTGTGTGTGTATTGTATTTGAGTCACTGTTTTGGAGTATATTGAGTATGAATGGTAGAACATGATCTCTAAAACTAATATCTCTTTTTCTCTTACATCCTGTTTTTGTCCTTTTATGCCATTTTAATAAAAATTTCTTCATTACAAGGCTAATGATACGACTACCAGTACGGGTATCTTTCAATGAACCTTATGAAAGCTGTGCCCATTGAAGGTGACTATCCATTGCACAGAAGCAGTAGAATTGTATCTTTCGTACGTCGCTCATATTTTTCTTTGTTTTTGTAATTATATCTACTTAAAAGAAGGTTACTGGAAGGAAAAGGGTTGTTGATTATTGACTAGACATAAGTTTAAGCATCTGTTAAATGTCAAAAGGTATATTTTTCGTTCGTCTCCTTTTCTCGTCTTCTTTTGAATGTACAGGAGCGCATGGATGTCATTGTTACATTTCGTCAAATACCTCGAATTAATGGTCACTAACGATTTATAAAGCATTGACAGGAGATACTTTTATTTTGAAATCTGATTTAAAATGCGTACCTTTGTATCTTCTAATAATCGAAATTATCACGATAAGATTGGAAAAGAGTAACGAAATCTTGAGATGGAAGTTTTTTATGCAATTAGCCATTCCAGTTAAAGAATGAGGATGATATATTTACAGATTATTCGTACTAGCTGCATGTTTGCATCTCCTTGGTAGTTCTTAGGTACCCATCACTTTTCATTCATCTGATACTATGAATGTGAGTGTGACATGTTTTATTCGTTTATTCTTACCGCAGTTATTAAACTGCCTGTGAACGATTTACCCTGTAAAAATACTAGCCAAGCTTCTCACGAATCATTCCTATTTTATTTCCTTAAAGAAAGGCTCATTAGATACTGTCGTCAGGAACAGCCCAAAATATGAGGTGGTCAGGTGGAACACTTTTATCATATTTCTGCTCAGTCATAAATATGTCACATGCACAAATGAATGAACATCTGTCTGGTCATTCACGCAGTTGGAAATAGCAACAAATATACCTCTAAGCAAATGTTATTGCCTTTCAACTACACATTTGAATATTTAGTCCAAAAACACAAAGGTGGTGTAAACACAGCCAAACTACTTGTAATATCTATATAATACCAACTACTATAACTCTAATTGACATCATCCTCATCACTTGGAAACACAATTGTAGGGATTCTGTGCAATAAATTAAATCCACAAACTTGTAAAAAAATTCGACACCCAAACGTAAGGAAACAAATTCTAGAGAATTCATGCTAATATTTGAGCATCTTGAAAGTTAGTATTCTTTCTTATCAAAATGTGTTGATATAGCACTAATTTTTTAAATTTTCTTTTCAGTTTTTCTCATTGATCTTCGGTGCACCATGAATAGAAAAATATTTAGGTCTTCTGTTTTAAGATAACGGTCAACTCTAGAATTTAATAGTGATTATTTCTGACACCTAGCACAGTATCTGAATTGAAAGGAAGTTTTTAATCGATATCATCAGCACATTTACTTCATTGAACCTAAAAATAGTGAAGTATAAATTCGATCTTAATGTGATTAGAACAGAGCACGTAGAGAGTGGGCGAAATTACGGAGGTCACTTTGTTAGATAAGCTGCTAATTCACCGCAATTTGAAATGTAATTATAATGATGATGGTGATAATGTTTTTGATTGGTAACATAAGCGTAATGGCATGACCTTCAGGTCAGAAAATCTGAAATAATTATCTAATGATAAAGTAACTAGAAACGAGAAATATGAAATGTCCACGTGATATCAATGAGGTTTTTAAATCATAAGGTAAAGTGATATAAAAAATAAAATAAGTAAATGCATATACCCCTCTGGCAGTTCACTAAGAGTGTTAACAGTGCATATATATATATATATATATATATATATATATATATATTTATATATTTATATATATATATATATATATATATTTATATATTTATATATATATATATATATATATTTATATATTTATATATATATATATATATATATATATATATATATATATATATATATATATTTATATATATATATATATATATATATATATATATTTATATATATATATATAGATAGATAGATAGATAGATAGATATAGATATATGGCATTCACGAAACTTTTTATTTACTACGTTTGGTTCAACAAATCATGCACCTGTACTTTGCAGGTGAGGTGCTGCACAAACAGTCGTAGTGCATTGTAGGTGCCTCTTCAGGTGACTTTTCAAAAAATACCTCGCTTTTTTTTTATTTTTTATTTCTTTGTTTTTGCTGTTTCGCTTATTTCTACGACAATACATATTGGTAATTGTAGCGTATTATGCATCTCCATAAGTTCACCTGAATTCCATTTCTCTCTCTCATATTTTTTATGAACTCTACGAACACAAAGGTATTCTTTAAGCAGGTCCAGTGGAGTACACCGCCAAATTGTTACTACAAGGTGTATAACCGAATATAAAATTATTACCTACATATATATGTCATTTACATATCTTATATATCTAATTTGCACCCTCTGAGGTTATGCAATGTAATATATAGAAGTAATATTGAAGGAAGTTGAGAAAAAGGAAAAAAAAAGCAAATAAAGTCTCATCTAGAAATACTAGCTTATATAAAAATGAGTGAGTGATGTCTAATCCCAGCCCAACCCAAAACCAATAAAAATATTTGATTTCTGAGGAAAGAATAGCACGGAACCCGTTAGATAGTTTATCTGCAAGAAAAATAACAATAGTAACCATAATAATAATAATAATAACAGCGAATAACCACAGCATATATTCAGCCCTGTATTAATATGACATATAGTACTATATTATTAACCACCACCAAGCGGCAACTGGGGAGAAATGATATAATGAAAGAAAGCAAAGCGAAATATATGGATATTTAGTACAGGATATAGGAAAACAAATTGTTTGACCAGTTGTGTTTGTTTTTGTTACTCGTGTTTAACCTAAGAAAATTACTCTCCGTTCACTTTGGCGTTGTTCCAATATTCGAAAATTTGTTCATCGTAGTATTGGAATTCAGACACAACTTTTGTTTGAGACCACCAGCTACTAGATTTACTCTTTGAATGCCTGCCAAACGAATACACTTTCACTTGTTCGTAGAGGTTTTACTTCGTTATACTTATACATATTCATACAGATATTGATAAAGACGTTTGATGGATAGATTAAACTTAAAGAACATAAAGTAAACGAAAAAATATATATTCAACTGATAAACTGATGGGAAAAAATACTTAGAAACTTTGGAGAAAGTTATAGATAGAAATAAGGATAAGGAGAGAGAGTTATATGAAGATTACTTGAGGCATGTGTATCTTTATATATGTAGACACACACAGAGTTACAAGCACATATACGCACACGCACATACGCTTATGTATGCTTGTATGTACGTTTTTACATAGATTTATGCGCATACATATATATAGAGAGATAGAGACAGACAGAGATAGGGAGAGATACACACACACACACACACACACACACACACACACACACACACACACACACACACACACACACACATATATATATATATATATATATACACGCACATATAATTGCAGACACCCAATGACTCTCGTATGTATGGGTGTAATGTGATACAGAGAGGAACACCAATGAATACATACATTCGCTTATGGAAATACATGTGTGTGCGTATGTGAGTGTACATCTAGCTGCTTGTCTCTCCCTTCATATATGTTGTGAGAAAGATACAGAGACTGAAAGAGAGATTTTAAAATTCATAAGCTTAGAGTAAATTTCAAGTACGATTTGCGATATGTAGCTTTTTTAGAAGGTGATAATGTATATTGAATAAGCTAAAAATGAGACTATAAAAAAAGAACACGTACATACACACATACGTATACACAGATAGCCCCCACACGCAAACACCAGAGTGAACACGCGCACACAATGACGCGTACGAATACACGTTCCTACATATAGTTGTTGCATTTAAAAAAAAATATATTGTACAACAAATATTTCTTGTGGCAGCAAAACAGACGTGAAGGATCTGATGGAGTCTAAGACTTCGTATGTAATTCCAGCTTGATGCATTCCCAGGGGCGTATTATACGGTCCTGTGTACATCAATGCGTGTAAGATCATGTGAAACTTAATTGTTATAGCTAAAGTTATAATGCACTGTCTATGACAGGTTTCAAAGTAAAACCTCCGCACTTAGTATCTCCACATGCAATACATATGAAAGGGAAAGTCAGCATATTCCCAGCGCAAAAGCATTTGCGCATAATCACATACACAGAGGAATAAATGTTTAAACGCAAAGAGTATTATACCACCTCTAAGTATAAGACTCCTTCTATAGACATACAGACGCACGCATATAGATACACGTGTATGTGTGTGTGTGTGTGTGTGTATGTAAGTGTGGGTACATATATACTTACTTATATTCATATCTATATCTATGTATATATGTATATAAACATATATATATATATATATATATATATATATATATGTATGTATGTATGTATGTATGTGTATATATATATATATATATGGTATATCATAGTTGAATACATCAGAAAGTGACTATTATATATGTTTATATACATTTATATATATATATATATATATATATATATATATATATATATATATATATACATGTATGCATACGTTTATATGCACTCACAGACACGGACATGCACACATACAAATATATATATATTTATATATATATATATATATATATATATATATATATATATATATATATATATATATATATTTATGTATATAAATATATATATATATATACATATATATATGTGTGTGTGTGTATGTGTGTGCGTATATATATATATATGTATATATTTATGTATATAAATATATATATATATATATATATACATATATATGTGTGTGTGTGTGCGTATATATATATATATATATATATATATATATATATATATATATATATATAACCAAAGCATTATTATATTAATATTCTGATAGATGTATTTTTCTCTCTTTTTCAATAACATTAATATGTAATATTTTATATATTTCGTTTCTACTGTATTTTATTGTTTTGTTTTGTTTCCGAGTGACTGTAAATCATTTTTGACAAGAATAACACCACCCTTAATAACAATGCTAAAGACATTTTTTTTTTTTTATGTTTTCCTTTGGAATGTACCAATCCAAGGAAATCGACCGGATATCAAGCCAAGAACATCATTTTTATCGTCTCAGTAACTTCATAGAACTTACACACTCTCATTTTACACTTTATTTACTACTCAAGTTTTTTATGCTTTTTCTAATATTTTCTTATGATTTGTAGCCTTTTTGTCTTTGTATTAATATTATTAATATTATTATTATTTTGGTAATAATAATAATAAGAATAATAATAATAATGATGATAATAATAACACCAACTATAATAATAATATTAAATTCTTTCGGTGCTTCGGTTTTGTTTTCTTTGTGCAATTATAGAGATTAATTTTGCAGAATCCACATATGCATACGTACATACGTATAATCATATATATGTAAGTTTGTGCATGTATAAGTATGGACACACACACACACACCCACACACATACAATTATAAGTATACATATACATGTGTGTATGTGTGTGTTTGCGTATCAAACACGCACACACATATATATATGTATATGTATATATATGTGTGTATGTATATATGTATGTGTAATATTGTGTGTTTTAGTTTTCGGCACTCTCAGCGCGTGTTACATTTATGTATGCTTGTGAGTGTGCGCGTGCGAGTGCTTATGCTTTTGTGTATGAGTGTGGTGAAGGAGGGTATTTGATTTTATGTATTATTCCGGATTGCTATTTATACAAATAATTACTGCAACAGAATACTCATGTCTATTTGGCAGAGCATTAAACTTTTATTTTTTTTCTGGCTCTCGTTTTAATCAATCTATAAATTATTTCTATGCTGCGTACATCATGGCTCTTCACATCAACACATACATACAAAAATATTAATATATGAATGTGTACTTACATATATATATAATATATATGTGTGTGTGTGTATGTGTAAGAATGTATGTATATATATATATATATATATATATATATATATATATATATATTGATAGATAGACAGATAGATATAGATATATATGTTTAGAGAAATATACATATATGCACACGTGCATGCTTAAATATGCGCAATATGTACACACTTACAAACACAAACACACGTACATATATATATGTATATGTGTGCATGTATACGTATGCATGTATGTATTTATGCCTATATATATGTGTGTGTGTGCGTAGATTTTATATATATATATATATATATATATATTGATATAAATATATACTCTTGGGAGGATCGTTGACGACTAATAGTCGGGTAATTTGTACTTATCTGTAAGTACAATCCCAGATACTCTTTTACGCACACACACACACACACATATCTTTTTCTATGTATACGTATATATATATATATATATATATATACGCGCATATATATATATATATATATATATATATATATATATATATACGCGCATATATATATATATATATATATATATATATATATATATATATATTGTTTTATAGTATGTTATATTATGTATGTATTTGTATGTACGTATACTGTATGTTCGTTTGGAGATTTCTGAAGCTGACCGAGATACTCTCATGAAATGTGATCGAATGAGGTCTATTTTTCAACAAAGTCCCCCTTAAGGTCGACACACTTCTTTCAGCAGTGTGTCCCTATATGAATCTTTTAAGGGAAGAATCCTTCATCCTGATAGTCTAGAAACATCAACAGTAGATATGTCACGATCATCACTTTTTACCAGCCAATTTGTTTTTTTAATGTTAGGGAACACATGATTTTCAGATGGGGCCAAATCAGAAGAATAGGGAGAGTGAACGACTAGTTCAAAGACACAGTCATGCACAGCAACTATTGGGGTCAGGGACTTCTATGCTGGTGTATTTTCCTGATGAGAGAAGCCCCTTTCGTGAGGTTTCCTCTCTGTGTGTGTGTGTGTGTGTGTATGTTTATATCTACTGTTTGATAGCCTTTCGTAACAGCTTCAGCTAGATGATATAGTAATACTCATTAATGGTATGACCTTTTTGAAATGAATAGATATAATTCATTTTGCATCTCTGCAAATGAAACGAACTTGGCATTCTTTGGAGCAGGTGAGATGTGGTATTTCTACTGTATGGATTGCCTCTTTATCTCTGACCGAAACAATACTCATCCTGGCCTAGGAAACGTTCGAGGAACCCAGCTGAGTGTGGCTGAAATGATATCATGTTTTCCCGTAGTATGATCAACCTGGTGCTCTTTTGAGAAGCTGACACAGCAAGGCACCCATGAAACAGACACTTTTAACACGCCAAATTCATGTGTAGAATTTTCTCACGGAACTTGCTAGATGTAGGTATGTACATATATGTTTGTATATATGCATATGCTCACATATCATTTGTATATATATATATATATATATATATATATATATATATATATATATATATATATATATATATATATAATTTGTGAGAAGCCACCAACTAGTCAATAATTTAATCAAGCCCAAACGCCGTTTTATTAACAATAAAAATCATTCATTTTGTAATTACGTTAAAATACATAATTAATTCGTTTAAACTAATATGAATAAAATCAAATCAAAACGATGCTTATTCGAAATCAACAGGAGTATTATAAATTATGTTAATCAATGTTAATCAAGAACCGTTTCAGGTTTTAATGCAAACGAGTAGAAACGGGTAGCTCTTAATTACTGTATAGTTTTTGATGATTACACATCAATTCCCTCCCTCTCTTTCTTCCTGTACACAGTCATACACACATATATACATATGCATACATAATTAAATATATAATATATATATATACATATATATATATACAGATACATACATATATATATGTACACACACACATACATACACACATACACACACACACACACACACACACACACACATATATATATATATATATATATGTATGTATGTATGTATGTATGTATGTATGTGTATATATGAAACAAAAATGGTTGCGTCTGTTGGTAACTGTATATTTCTGCAGTTCACCTCTTTACAATCGCTTTGGTGTTACTCGAAAATTTTGAGCTTAGTAGATTGTACATGACACCGCTCCCTACTTGAGTAAGTTTAGTCAATTCTTTGCCATGTAAATTTTTCCGATCTCTGACGATATGTCTGCTTATGTACGGGAGGGTTGTTGTCATAATTACATAGATATATACTGATTCGAGGTGGCGATTGATGGTTGCGGTTGAGTAAGTGCATGGAGACAACTTAGAGCAGCAGTAAAACGCTTGAAGGTCGCTATCGTATTCTTTTCTCATATTTCTTTTTATGATTTTTATTTATTCTGCATCAATGAAACGCTGAAGCACTCTAGAAACAGTGAACGATCTCACTGCTATCATCTGTTGCTTCTTCTTCATTGATGTCTTTTGATTTGTTTCATTCATTCATTCGACTGCAGCCCTGTTGTAATCTCGCTCGACCACTTTTGCCGAGCTGCTAGTGTATGGAAATGTAAAGCAACACCGAGATACACAAGAGCATAAATGCACTCATACACATCTACATATATACGAGAAGCCTCCACACAGTTTCCGTCTACACTCAAAAGACACTGCTTGGCCCGATTTTATAGTAGAAGACACTTCCCGACGTTACCATACTGTGTGACGTAACTCGAAACCACTTAGTTACAAAGGCAACTTCTTAAATATACAGCCTTTTCTTTATATCTATATGGT
>NC_142946.1:16996944-16999444 GCF_046866305.1 Octopus bimaculoides | reverse complement strand
TGACTGAAACACATAAAAAAATAAAAGAAAAAAACTCATATCTACGTATCACTAATAAGTACTTGCTGGGGTTTATATATTCTTCAATGTGCTTCTATAAATAAATGCTTCTGTCTGTTTGTATGTATGTCTCATTGTGTCTGTGTCTCTGTGTGTGGATGTTTTCACATGTATGCTGGTTGCTGCTGGCATTCTTGTTGTTCTCACTGTTATTAGTTTGTACATCACATCTCTGAATATATTAGAAAAAGGTGAATATACATGTTATTTAATTTATTTGAAATACTTAGCTAACAGCTGAGTCAAGTGCTCTTCTTTCTGGATCGTAATTAAAATTGCAGTTCTGCGAAAACCGATACCGGCAGTCAATGCGTATGTATATCTTAGAATCACTCCATTTTTCATATTACAATCTTCATATACTCCACTTAGCTTTCTCTTCCTTTATCTATTACTTTGTTTCAATTTTGTTGGCTTTCGTTTCACTTAATACTACTCATTCATTTTCTATATATTTCTCATATCGCTTATATTTCCTTCTTTCACAACCTATTCTCGCATCTACATCTCAGAGAAAGGAAGAGAAAAAGGACGGATGGGAGGATATTGTGAAAGACAGGAACAAAAGAAAGGGGGAATTAGAGAGTGTAAACAGTTATTCTACAAGGGATGATGACTATCACATGTGTATTCTTCTGAATATCTCTGCTTCTTTTCTAACACTCTCACTATCTTTTTTCCTCTTTATCTTCGCGTATGATTCTCTACTTGTTTGCCTTGCTTTTACGCAAGCAGAATCTCATATACATTCTCAGATAGCTAATGTGTTGCATAAAGTGCTTTTAGCTCTGTTGTTTTCGAGTAGGGCACTTCGAAGTAATGAGGTGAACTGTTTTTCGAGAGCTGTAAATGAAACTGAGGTGTGTAAATTGGAGAAACTATTAGAAGTTAGCAGAATGCACACAGCCGAATTTAGATAAGGGATTATCATAAACTAATGGATCTTGTTGAAGAACTAGGTGATAATTGTTAACAGATAATAAAACTGTGCATTAGGATGTTCTGGAGAAGTCATTAGAGCGCCGCATAGAATTCTTTGCTTGTTTCTGCAGACATTCTGTGCTTCAAGCTCAAATTTTGCTGACGTCAACTTCATTCAAATCTCGTGAATGAATTAACATTCTAAAGCGGTGGGTTGGCGAAATTCTGATATTGTTGGACTGATTGTCTTACGGCAAGGGTCTTAAATAATTGGGCAGCACAAAACTAATAAAACTTGTTATTTTTATTCTTATTTTTTAACTGTCGCATTCTTTAATGTATTAACTGTAGATATAAAGTACATAACATACAATGCAATAATTGCATTTGCTTTGCGTGTTTAATAATTAATTCATGTGTTATGCATTTTATTGAATTTTGTTATGTATGTGATCCCATGTCTGCGGGAAAATTGTCTTGCATGAGACACGTGCGTGGTACAAAATGCCTGGGCTGCTGTCTGACAGATTCTGTTCCGATATCGGGTGCTATGAGGGTGACGCCTGTAATAAGATATTATTAGTAGTGAATCGAAGGTAGTCTAAAGTTCATGTCTCTCTTCTCTCTACACCTAGTATTTTACGAAATATCTGTGCTTTGAAGACAAACATTTTAGAATTTAAGCACTTATAACGGATGACAAATACCATAGTCAGAAATGAACCAAGTGAAAGCAGTTTACATCATAATTTTGACACAAGATCAACGATTCTTAGGGTTCAATAAAAGCCCAGTACATGTGTTATTTCTTTACTACCCACAAGGGGCTACACACAGAGGGGACAGACAAACGGATTAAGTCGATTATACCGACCCCAGTGCGTAACTGGTACTTATTTGATCGACCCCGAAAGGATGAAAGGCAAAGTCTACCTCGGCGGAATTTGAACTCAGAACGTAGCGGCAGACGAAATACCGCTAAGCATTTCGCCCGGTGTGCTAACGTTTCTGCCAGTTCGCCGCCTTAGTACATGTGTGGTACTAATTTTATCGACCTCAGGAGAATAAAAGGCAGCGTTGAACTTCAACCGGCTTGAACTAACAACATATAAATCCGGAGCAAATGCGGTAATGCATTTTATCCGACACTCTAAAGATTCTGCCAATTTACTAACTTCAACTAAAGAACGACAATATATATATACACAACATTCAGTTTCGAGTGACGAGAGTAAATGGTATAATTAAAGCTGATACGGTTTATATTTGAAAATAGTATTGAAATAGTGAAAACTTACAAACTTAGGCAAATAACTATGTTATTTAAAATTTCTCTCATTTACTGTGATAGTTGTCAAATAAATTGTTTCCATAAACATTTCCTAAAAAAACAAATTAAATACAATACAAATTAAGTATATAACTATAACAAGAAATTTTAAAGCCATTATGTGATTTTAAGACGCCACATGAGACTAGAAGACTATAGTTCTTTAGCACATGTCTATATCTGGATATG
>NC_142946.1:16988595-16991444 GCF_046866305.1 Octopus bimaculoides | reverse complement strand
ATACAATCAAATTCATTTAGTGAGTGGTTGATGGCATATATTGAAAAATTTTACGTAAGTTCTGATGCACTTTGACAAGCTAAACTTGGACGGACTGAATTGTTTAACAGTGCGTTGGACACAATTTTATAGTGATTTCCTTTCTAAATTTCTTATCTAAATATCCTTTTCAAACGAAAGTTAGTGGTACATAGACGAAGAGAGTCGGAGGGTCGACGAAGAGGAGAAAACATAGGGAAAAAAAACGAGACATTTTCTGACATCGCAAACAAACGGTTAATAATTAACTGTATCATTTAGTCATAAAAAAATGAAAATTCTCAAACTACTCAGTTTTAAATGTAAATTATAAGATTTTTAAGGTAATAATTTATACATATAAACAAGAAAATTTTGAGAAAAATATGTGGAATATATAGTTGTATTATTAACTAAACGTCAGTGATGACATGGTATGTGTCATCCAGGGCATAGTATGTATACAAAACAGAAACTGAATGGAGTCGGTATGAATGCATTCGATCAGTGTCGCTATAGAGAAAAAAAAAACAAAACAAAAAATCTCATCTACAGTGTCGCTATAGAGAAAAAAGATCTCATCTAATCTTTAGTTGGTCACTAAGTCATTCAATATGCTCCAAATATCAACCAATATTCATGACACTCCATCCACTTTAAGATGGAAGGACATATTAAGTACTGGACAATGCATTCCAGTATAGATAGCGCATATTTGCCTGTACCATGGCTGGTTAAAAAGCTCGCTCTCCGGCTACGTTTTGTCGTGTCCAGTGACACTGCTTCACGTTTGGTACTTGTCTTCTACTAAAGGCCCGGGCCGACCAAAGACTTGTGAATGAATTTGGCAGACAAACGAAAACCGTACAGAAGCCAGTACCCCCTCTCTCTTTCTCTCTCTCTCTCTCTCTCTCTCTCTCTCTCTCCATATATATATATATATATATATATATATATATATATATATATAGTTTACAGAAAATAAAAATGACGATGGAGGAAGGAAAAACAGGCAGGTTTATTAGTTTTACACTCGGGAAGAATGGAAAAGTCTTTGACGATTTGTGCATACTCTCTTCGACAGAAAGGATTAAAATAAAAGAGAAACGGAGAAAGAACGGAAAAACGGTGAGAGAAAAAATGTGTAGGGATTAACGGCTTAACACACACAGACATACGCAGACACACAAACACACACACACAAACACACACACACACACATATATGCGTATGCGTATGCGTGTGCGCTTGTCGTATTTGTTCCTACACTACTTCACAACTGCTGTTGGTTATTTACGTCCTCGTAACAAACGGTCCAGCTAGCAACCAATTCAATACGTGCTAGAAGTACAAACGCAAGTTCTGGGATATGTTGGCTGAGCACTAGCTGCGATGAATGGCTGAACTTAGTAAAACGAAATACGATTAAAGCCCTGATGAAAAAATATGACAGTAAACCTTTTGAGCATAGACATGCATGACCTGAGTTGGTCTGCAGTTATGTAGGACAACGACAAAATCGACAACAGCAACAGTAACAGGATTGCCATCAGTAACAATGATAATTTAAATGCGATGCAGTGGCTGAATCGGTAGTGTGAATTGACAAAATGCCCTGAGGTATTTACTTCGATTTTGTAAAATCCGAGTTCAAATCCGGCCTAGTTCAAGTTTACCTTTCTTCTTTCCAGAATCGATAAAATAAATTACCAGTCAAGCACTGCGGTCGGTTTAATATTCCTACAAATAATCCACAATGTGAATGGAATTATAATAGAAAACACAAGAAGATATTAAAGAATAGAAAAAAAAAAGAGAAATAGCTACAAAATATACGAAACCTAAGTTCCATAAAGAAAATTGCTCACATAAAACAGAAAGCACTGCTTTATATGCCACGATGGTGCTGTACGTACAATTATATAGGCATAGTTGTAAGATAATGAAATAAAGCAATGTAGCAAAGCAAGCTGTTTCCTCCGTTAGGTCAGGATGACACATTAATGGCATTTTCTTTTTATCTTAAAATGTACGTCTTGCATTTTCAACGTGACAGATATTTTTAAAAGAACCTATGCAGACATATTCTTCAAATTGAGACACATAATCACATACATACGAACATATACGTGAGCGTATGCATACGTAGCAGAAAATAAATGGGAATATTATATAAACAAACGTAACAACATACGCACAGGAAGCAATGATTCTTAATACGTAGTAACACATACTTATGTATGCATCCATGCATTATATATATATATATATATATATATATATATATATACATATATATATATATATATATATATATATATATATATATATATATATATATATATAATAAATCTGAGGGTAGCAAAAATGTTTTAGAAATTCTATTTGCCACCAGTGGTCTAGCAAGAAGAAAAAATTAGTCAATAGACTAAACATTATTCATTCAAAATACAGTGTACATTTAAACACATCAGAGATGTCCATAATAGGATATCTAACCTGCTAGAAGGAGCAGTCAAAACTCCACATCACAAATTAGGGATAATTTTGAAAGGGAAGTTCTTATTTTTCATTCCCTTTCCAAATTATCCCAAATTTACCATACAGCCACTCCTGCGCCTGTTTATTAATGTTTTTCATTTTTTTATTCTTTGTTTTATTGAGGGTTACGCATTTGTTTTAGTTGGGGGAGATAATCAAAAGTACTTATATTTTTTCATAAAAAGATCACCCAATTTTTTAATTGGGGTGAGATAATCAAAATGTACCCACCGTACTTATATAAACGACCAAACAGGTACATTCACGATCACACACACAAAGACACATAC
>NC_142946.1:16978595-16983595 GCF_046866305.1 Octopus bimaculoides | reverse complement strand
CGTTCTAGATTCAAATGTATTTCTTCCACGCTTCCACCAATCGGTTTCTCGTATCAAGCTAACCATAAACATAGTCTGTTATTGGTTTCTTTACTCTTTTCACTGTAGACATCCTTCAAGCGCATAGTCGATTGTATGAACCACGTTGTGATACATAAGATTCGATACTTTGCTTGATAGCTTCAGAAAATATGAGACAAAGGAAACTCGGTGGTGTTTGAACTCAGAACTTATAATTACGCATGCAATTTTGGTCAGCATTCGACTGATTCTACCATTTGAATACAATGTGTTCTGTTCGAAGCTCTATTTATTTTACCTCCCACATGACTTTGACGAACAGAAGCGAACAGAATAAAAAATGTTTCAAAATGCATATTACTATGCAATGGCAGTAAACGAGAGAAGAAATGATAGGTCAGGATATTTAGAATACATTCACATGGTACTCCTATGATTAGCTATAAGAAAGTACTGCTTGTAATAATGAAAAATCGGCTTGATATCTCAGATACGAGCATGTTTAATTTTAAAATACCCACAGCACCGGAAGAAAGAAATCATGTATTTCCTTAAAGCATTAACGCTGAACACTAGCTGTGAATAGATGTTGAATCGTGGCATGAATATCTAGCGTTTTACAAAATTTTGATGCAAAAATAGAAAACCGAGTATACGAATTACACTAATCAGTGGGGATCGCAAGAACAAAATAAAATAGAAATACTAACATTTTTTCATTTTTTACGTAGTAATTATTATTTGATTTCATTTTATATTACTAAGAGTGTATTATCAGAGTCAGAAATACACAATAATTTCAACCTTAAATCCATTAATGAAACACGTTGACTACAAAGAAATATAAAAAAAATATTGAATCATATTCCCCATAAATTTAAATAACACTCATTTAGAAATCTGAAATACTCAAAGACTGGTATTTTTTCCCCATTAGTAAACATCTCTTCTGGTAAACTCAGAACTTCAACAAATACAGCACATGCTACATCACAATGCGTAGTCTTTCTATTCAAGGAAGAAAGAAATTCAGTTTCCTGTTACAACTAAGGGTACACAATAATGCTCGAGTGAGACTCACAATGCTATATTCCTACCACATCTGGGGTGCATTGGCTGAAAAGCATATAACCTCAACACCACTTAATAAATCGTGAACCGACTGCCAATACAATCTTATGTCCGACTCACGAATGCTTTCTCTCTCTCTCTCTCTCTTTCACACACACATACTCTGCCTTCTCTTTCTCTCCCTTTCACACATACACACTCCCTTCTCGTTCTCTCTCTCTCTGTCTCTAGGTCTGCTTCTCTTTCTATCTCCCTCCTCTCTCTCTGTATCTATCTATTTGTCTATCTCTTCTTCAATTACTGCAATGACGTTTGATACCCTAAGCTTCTTACTCTCGTGCAATCTCTACTTAGACCTAACCGAGTCGCTTCTCCGTTTTCTCTGCAGTTCTTATCCCTAATCCTAACCCTGAGTCATTCTATCGCAGAATAACAAATTGCTGTTAATCCACCTGAGAACATATGTTTTTTTTAACATACATTTAACCGATTTTGAAAGTTTTGAAAACCCTGCAATAGCCTTGAACATAATACCATTTTCTAGATTAAGACATCAAAATATTAAGGAAAAAAAAAGGGGGGAAGCAAAAAATATAAAAATGAGAACAGCGTTCATTTTATATTTTGCTTTAGGCATTTGGAATGTGGTTTAGTAATAAAAGTAGGGAAATGAAGGATAAAGAACAAAGGAAAAGGAAAAAGAAGAATGCCCTGCTTTATAGTTAATTACGTCTCAGTAAGGTCAGAGTTCAAATTCTACAATGTATCATTTTGATATCATGTTGGATTACCAATAATCTAAAACCACTCACGCACTGAATTCCGGCCCCAATAACCAAATTCAGGTCCCATTTCAAAGTTAAATATAATTTTTGATTGTTATAATACGCATTATATAAATTTTGATTGTTATAATACGCATTTTACATCAGCGGCATTGACTCAATTTTTTTCTGATATATTAGCTCACACGGGAAAGGGATATTGTATACCAAGAGCGTATGTTGGAAATTTCTTGAGATATTCTATGAGGGTTCGTAATTCATCGTAGAAAACTAAATGGTGTGATTGGTTATTTTCAATGCCTGTTGAGACTTACGCAAACCACAAAGCATCCTGGTGCTGAACTAAATGCCATTCTACATTTTCCCGTTCTTTATATTATAAGTACAAATTATATATACATACTGAATTATATACGGATTACATAAATCAAAATTTCCAACAAAATCCTATGAGTGAAATGTTGTTGATAACGGGATCAAATATGCTTCTCGCCAGTACAATACTTATGAATACTTCTAGTTACCGATAAAAAGTGCTTGTTCACCTGGAAGTAAGAAATATATCTAATAACGTACAAGGATTGTGGGAGTGGGTACAATTGATTTAAAGTCCCTAGCAACGATTTAGCTGGTTTAATTTTGTTTTATTAAATATCCCAAAAAAGCAATAGGAAAGCATCTTTGTATTTCCACATGAAAATTATGACAATCCCATAGTGACCTCCAAAGAACTCACAAGAAGTCGTTCGTCTAGCTCAGTGGTTCGCGATAATTTTTCTGCCTATGGACTCCTTCGGTTCCTATTTTAATTTGCTGGAGCTCCATAATCATTTAATGTATATACAAATATGCTGTATTTGTATGATTAAAGGTGATTAGGAATTGTACAAAAAAATTTAAAATATCTTGTATATCGTAAAGATATAAGCAATTTATTACTCATAAATTCTAACAAGAAAATCTTATATGAACCCCAAGTTGAGAATCTCTGATTTAATTGATGGCGCAAAGAGAGAAAAAAAACATGCGGAAACTTGATTTAATACCATGACCTCGGGAGAAGAGAAAATTTCAGAATGTGTACTTAATATATAAACAAAGGAAAATGTAGAATGGCATTCAGTCCACCACCAGGATGCATTTGGTTTGCGTAAGTTTCAACAGGCATTGTAAATAACCAATCACACCATTTAGTTTTCTACGATGAATTACGAACCCTCATAGAATATGTAAAGAAATTTCCAACATGCGCTCTTGGTATACAATATCCAATTCCCGTGTGAGCTAATATATCAGAAAAAATTTGAGTCAATGCCGCCGATGTAAAATACTACATAATTATACACAGACTAAATTCAACTATATTACGAAGCGAAGAGCTCTGAGTGACAAGCTTTAATTTATATTTAGTTCAGGACCGACTTGCTTTCGGATTAATTGCTTAAAATGGAGTAAATAGCTTTGGTAATATAATAATTTAAATTGTTAATTGTTTCAGACTGATTAGCTGTAAATTTAATAGAACTAGTGATCATTTCCAATAACGACGATTGCATTAATTGCACAAGTACTATGAAACCATTTTCCAATAAGAATGTCTTGATTACTTTTGTTGTAGAAAATTTACTAGACGAAATAAATGAATAAATAAATAAATAACAGTTTTCGCAATATATCTAGTAAGAAGAACCTTCTCTTCTAAAAGCAATTGTATGTTTCAGAAACTACCACTCTCTTAATGCATTTTGCATGTGCAGTCAATATGTGTGTGTGTATGTATGTGTGTGTGTATGTGTGTGTGTATGTATATATATATATATATATATATATATATATATATATATATATATATATATATATTTATTTATTTTATTTATACGAATTATATGACTGAACGCCACGCATCCATTTCCAAAGAAATTATCTAAATAATATTGATGCGACTCTACTTGTATTGTTTTCTCTCTCCCCGTTTCGTATTCTTTCTCTTCCTTTTTGTAATTCTTTTTTCCCTCCTCTCACTTAAGTTTTTTTCTCTCATCTTTTCCCTAATCTGTCTCTGTCTCTCCCTCTTCCTATTTTACTCTCTGTCGTTGCTCACAGGAGGAGGAGGAGGAGGAACAACAGCAGTGTTAAAAGTAAAAAATCCTCTCTGCTGTAGGCCCAGGGGTTCGAAATTTAAGGGTATGAGGCTGAGTCACTTACGTAGACCTCAGTGCTTCACCGGTACTCAATTTATCGATACCGATAGGGACTCGGTGGAATTTGAACCCAGGAAGTAAAGACGGATGAAATGCCGCTACGCATATTGCCTAGTAGAATTTCGTCGTTTCAGGGTCGATAGGATAGATCCCAGTTGAACACTGGATCCGAAATAATCGACTTCCAATATGCTGGCCCCGTGCTTCTCCTCAAAATTGCTGGCACCGTGCTATATTGTGAAACTAATATTGACAGAACTGATAGAAAGAAAATCAACAGTATTAGGATGAATATTAGGCGTCATGCTACAATATGATTAATTTATCCACTTTTCTGAATATGACTCAAAGCATTTACAATATCCATTATTCATTATTTTTATTTAGCACAATATCTTGCATGCCATAACTTGTTTCACTAATCGAAAATAGCTTCACTCCGGGAAATTAGTAACTCAATGATGACTGCGACGTTCTACTTTGCAGTAATGAACCGGCTCTGATACGTATGACAGTGTTCGAATACATTCGGACACACGCCCGGACAGACAAAGCACACTCAGTATGAGTAATACAGCGATTATGTGTGTGTGTGTGTGTGTGTGTGTGTGTGTGTGTGTGTGTCATTAGCCACATATACTTAACATATATGCTTCATGTAGTTACCGGTGGACTGATATTGTCGGGAGGAGTACATACTGTCTTAAAGCATCGGAGCGGTATATAACTTTTAATGGTATTTAATTGGTCAAAATGCAGATATGATGGCCAAAGCACATACCCGTTTTGTGCACTCCGGGACGTTTTGGAAGTGTCACTTATATCTATCTATCTATGTATCTCTCTCTCTCTCTCTCTCTCTCTCTCTGTATATATATATATATATATATATATATATATATATATATATCCTTTCCTGAGC
>NC_142946.1:16963595-16973595 GCF_046866305.1 Octopus bimaculoides | reverse complement strand
TCACAATATAAAAATTACTTCTATCATCGTACCCACACTTCATACATACATACATACATACATACATACATACATACATACATACATACATACGCGGGGCAGTGGTAATTTGGGGATTTGGGGACGTACACAATTATCATACACACTCCAGAAAAGTGTGAATTATTCAAGAATATCTGAATAGGCAATATTGTAAACATAACAATCACATATGTGTATTTGCGTGTATGCATGTGTAAGTGTGTATGTGTGTATATGACAGTTGCATTCAGAATCTCATTGGAAGTGTCTTCTACGTATGTCAGGGCAATCTGTCACCATTTATTTCAACATTACAGGCCGTTCCATCATTTATTTACCAATGTACGACATCTGTACACACCATAGATCCCATTTCTCAATTGGAAACGGAGGAAACACCGTTTCTAATTTAAAATTCTATCTTGTCAATGACAGATCTAAATGAACGTTTTTCCTTATACTTCTGCATCATCTCTTCATTAAACCCTTCCTTATGCTTCACCTCCCATCACACCTCATTGTTTTCCATTCGTCTAACTATCGATTTCGTCCGTTTCTCTTCTTTCCTTCCATTTCTCGCAACCTATTTCTTCCTTCTACTAATTCATGTGCACGTATGAGTCTCCAGTGGGCCTGCGTTGCCTCCCAGTTGCAACCGGTTTTTCTAACTTAGAGGATGTAATATTCTGCTATCTCTTATTAATTGCTCTCATCAACTGTTCTCTGAAGAAGTATTTTGTCTGAAACGCTGGATTTTCCGCACCTCACAGCATATTCACTATGCTTTTTGCCGATATCCATAAATAGTGGATATTTTGGATTGTCTTTGATTATATATATAGGACGAAGGGGAGAACCATGCTCAACAATAATATTAGTGGAATGTAGTAATCCTAATTGCTTAAATTATAATTATATTTGAGATTCGCCTTATTTGCGGAGCTTCAGATGATTGGTATAGCTACACATATCAACCAACACAGAGGAAAATACAAGTTGATGAAAGCACTCAACCTTCTATAATTTGTTTGGTTGTTGCATTACTCACAGATGTGCATTCACTTAAATGACGAAGCAGAGGAGATAACACACGAATCTGTTGAAAGAAAGTTATTAGTATGTGTAAATAAAATAATCAATAAATATAAATTTAGACACACGCCTTTTGCGTGCATTTAAACATGTATATGCATGCAACAGGCATACGGTATAGACGGACATATATGCTTCTGTACACAAGCACATGTACAAGCCACCATCTACATGTAGGACCAATTAGCTGAGAATCTACAAATAATGAGAAGTAATCTTACTGTAAGGTTTAGACTATCATTGTATTAGACAACACAAGTGGAGTGATTCGTTTATAAAATCTATATCTATATACTTTATTCTGTATTCTTCAATATATGTGAGGCCATGCCACGTGTATGGTTGAGGGTATAGGTACATAATAACTATAATAGAGAATATTTGGAATAATTCACAAATCTTCATTGTAACATTAATCCGCCTGATTTGGAATATGAGTGAGTTTGCTTTATTTGTTTCTAGGAAAATCAGAAACTTTTATGCTTTTGTAACAAAGACCGATTCATCTAAGATAAGAAGCGTAGCGGAAAATCTATAGCCCGAACACCAGAGTTCAGAATTCAGCAATAGTTCACTTAAGAACATCTCTTTTTCTATAAATTTGCATAACGCATTACATATACATCTCTGCTCAAATGCACTATTGTGCTCCATCCTTCTTCGGACGATAAAAGTCTCTTATTTGCTTAGACTTTCCGGATTTATGTTTGTATAGACGTATGGAAACAAGTGAGTAAAACAGATATACATCACACACACACACACACACACACACACACACACACGTAGTCATAGACAATCATATAGTTTTTAAAATGCATGGACACATACGTTCAGCAGATAATGTTTGCTTATATAGCTTAATGCCTCTCGGTAAACATGGTGTTCCAGCGCATGTATGTAAACTAATATAGAATTTGTTAAAACTTATTCCTCCTCTGTTGTCACCTATTTTTTTCTGTGATTCTTTCTTTGCAGATATATATATATATATGTATGTGTGTGTGTGTGTGTGTGTGTGTGTGTGTGTGTGTGTGTGTGTGTGTGTGTGTGTGTGTGTTACTTGTTATGGCCGACCAGAGAGTAACTATTGGTTTTGCACCTATAAAAGCTTAGCTGGATAGGCAACTCGCTAATCTCAATTAAATTCCTAGCAAACATAAGCACCTTAAGTAGTAACCCTTTCTATATAGACGGATAAAAATCTACTATATCAAATTGGGTGAACGTTGTCCTGCCTCTAACCTGATTAGCTTTAAACCATGAAATAACTTTATATAACTTATTATATAACATCATCAGGAGAAATTCGATGCCCTTCTAATATCATATTTGACCTTTCCCAGTATATGTTTGCTAACCAACCTGATTTCCGACGTTTTGTTGGGTTAATAAGGTGGCATTCGTTGAAAGAGGCAAAGTTTAGTTTGTGGTCTTTGATGGTGATAGAAGTATTTCTCTTTTCTAACACTTCTACCATATCAGTTATACCAAGACTGTTAGCTAATTGTTTGGGTTTCTTGTTAATACTATTGCATGTATGTAGGGAAGTTCGCCTCTATTTCTGTAAGATGCTATCTTCTAAAAGCCTATCATAAGTGGAGGTGCCCGCACTGAACAGTTTTTCTTTTCTCTCAAAGAAGAGTAAAACCTTATTCGAATGTTCTAGCAGATGTAAATCAGAACAGAGCATGCTCTAACAGAAGCTGTACGACTTACGGAATCTCAGTTTCGGTATAATTCCCAGTAGGTTTCCTTTGAAGGTTTCAAAGACTTTGATTCTGGATGGGAACCTCCCGGATTTGATATCTTAAGCGATGGCTTCCGAGGATTGTAGAGGATGCCATAGTTTGGTCATAGAAGTCTGCCTTTAATTTCATGCACCTTATGAGATTGATGATCTTTACGAGCAGCATCCCCGTGTGGAGCTCGTCTGAAAGAATGAAAATTAACTGACCATGATGTTTTCCTCCTTCCAGTTACCGAGAGGTACGTGCCTTGAAAAGTCGCTTTATACACACACACACACACACACACACACACACATATATATATATATATATATATATATATATATATATGCACATATGTGTGTGTTTGTGTGCGTATGTGTGTATTATATATCTTAAAGGTGGTGCCCTAGTATGGCCACAGCTGGCGAGCTGAAACTAGTAAAGAGTATGTTTGTATGTATGTATGTATGTATATATATATATATATATATATATATATATATATATATATATATATATATATATATATATATATGGGTTCATTCCCACTGCGTGGCATCTTGGGCAAGTGTCTTCTTCTATAGCCTCGGGCCGACCAAAGACTTGTGAATGTATTTGGTAGACGGAAACCGAAAGAAGGCCCTCGTATATATGTATATGTATGTATATGAATATGTCTGTGTGTCTGTCTTTGTCCTCCCAACATCGCTTGACAACCGATGGTGGTGTGTTTGCGTCCCCGTAACTTAGCGGCTCGGCAAAAACGAACCGATAGAATAAGTACTATGTTTACAAAGAATAAGTCCTGGGGTCGATTTGCTCGACTAAAGGTGGTGCTCCTGCATGGCCGCAGTCAAATGACTGAAACAAGTAAAAGAGTAATATATATATATATATATATATATTTATATATGCATACATGGTAGTATGCAGACATTCTTACATACATACATACATGCATATTTTTATATGAATATGTACACCTAAAAGAATTATGATCAGCATATTTTTGAGTACTTAGTTTATTAATTTCTATGATAACAATAGTATATTCACTGAAAACCAGGCAGATTTTGGGGGAAGTATTGAGTAAAAGAAACCTTGACTCGAACAGCATATCTTTTAGTTTTATTTCTTCATATGAATAGGTAGACTCACTGTCTTCTTGATGATCGGTCTGGTAAAGATAAACCAATGCTACCCCACCACCATATACCTGATACTTCTATTACTACTACTACTACTACTACTTGCCCCATTTGGCTGGCGGTTTCATATGCTACAGGCGACTGACTATTCTTTCTTCAAAGAACAATTCTGCTCACCTCCGCCTTTCACTTGTAAACACAATTAATCTCTCCAAGACGCCTACATACTCCAAACGAGCCGTGCTATGTTTATATTACCGCTAACTCTTGCCGTACATAAACACAAAGGCGCATATGAATTATACATATACGTATATATACACATATACGTATATATACACACATACTGACAAGCTTTCACACATACGTGCATATGTATGTGTGTGTGCGTATTTGTCTGTGTGTGTGCGCGCATGTGTGTGTGTGTACATATATACACACACATATATACATGTGTTTATATTTGTATACATAACATGTATATGCATGTGCATACATATGTGTGTTAGCGTTTGTGTGTATTTATATAGAAAGATATACGTGTGGATACATATAAATACATACAAATATATATTCATATGTATATATGAATATATATACGTATATATATATATATATATATATTATATATATATATATATATATATATATATGCATATATACATATATGCACTTATATATATGTATATATATATATATATGTATATATATATATATATATATATGTATATATATATATATATATATATATATATATATATATATATATGTATATGCATATATACATATATGCACTTATATATATGTATATATATCTATATATGTATACATATACATTTATAAGCATATATACACATATACACACATATATATGTATATATGTATATATATATATATATATATATATATGTATATATATATATATATATGTATACATATACATTTATAAGCATATATACACATATACACACATATATATGTATATATGTATATATATATATATATATATATATATATATATATATATATATATATATATATATATGTGCCTGTGTGTGTGTGTACATACACACACACACACACACATACACACACACACACATACGGGTCTTTGTATGCAGCTATATGTATACACGACCGGAGTAGAGAGAATACCAGCAAATGAGAAAGAAAAAATATGGTAACAAAAGACAAAAACAAGAAGCAAAAACAATAAAATGAAACAGAAAGTCAGTAATAAAACAAGTTTAAAGACAACAATATGTCTGCTGATGACAAATTATACGGGCAACATGGGGGCGCTGCCATATCTTAAGCAGTACGAAAATAAATGTTAAGATGTCTATGTAATATAAGCGCCACTTTGTTAAACAATACTTAAAGAAATTTTTCGATTAGTAGAGAAAAACATTCAATTTTCTCCCAGTCTTTTAACATATTTTAGGTTTAACGTGTATAACTTTGAATTAGGCAAAAAAAAAAAGAGACAAGACAACAAATGTATGTTTATTTGTTTGTGTGTATGTGTGTGTGTGTTTATTTATATACATATGCAGAATACAGACACACATAACTATGTATGCATATATATATATATATATATATATATATATATATATATATATATATACGCACATACTCATTATCTATCTTATATCTATATTTATCTGTGTATGTGTGTATATATATATATATATATATATATATACACATATACATACATACATACATGCATATATACATGTATATATGTATGCATATGTGTGTGTATATATATATATATATATATATATATATCTGTTTTTTATGTATGTTTGTGTAAGTATGTACGTATGTATGTACCCACACATATATAATCGACAAATCACTTGAACCGAGTATAAGAAAAAAAAAATGAACAAATTCTGAGTCATTAGGTTTGAAGGAAGAAATAAATCAATATATATCTTTTCTCTTTTTTGACTCTGTGTACATTCAAACAATAGAAACGTATGTAGACATTTCTAAAATGTTAGAAAACAGCGGGTGATTGAATGCATCCTTTATAGTAAGAAACTTTCAAGCGGGCTAAACCGTAGGAAGTTATCACAGAAGAAACCTCCCACAAGCATGTGTTTCTGCCCTTAACCTCTTACACACAAAGGAGGCCAGGCCGCATCCAGGCTATCAGACCTGGGTACCATTCCGCTGCCACTTTTTTAGCCTTTTGGATATCGGTGACTTGTGCATTTAAACCTCTTGGAGATTTCATCTAGTTTGAACTCCTCTCCGTTGACTTAGTTTTGAAATTTATACTTATTGAATAACTTTAGTTGTGGTAGAGATGAAACATCAACGCTATTACGATGTCTCCCTCAGAATAAATTATCCCCTATTAATTGCTCCGCCATATACATAGTTTTCGGACAAAATATGACAGTTTGCTTTAAAAGAGAAGAAAACTTCAAGAGAAGAAATGTCATCAAAAAATAAGAGTATTTTATAAAATCATATGCTATCAACTAGGCGATGGTTAGAAGATAACATTTTACTCAAAGTAGCCGTAGCTTCAACCACGGTTTCAAGTCGGCTCCAGAACCAGGCGCAAGCGCTCTTCACTGTGTCCATGGGAAGATCTTCGAACGCTTCCTTGATCTTGGCCACCAGCCCGACGTTGATTTTGCAACCAAAATGGTTGGTGTCTTTCTCAGTCGCGCGCCACACAGAGAAATCCATAGGATTACCATCGGGTGAATTAGAAAACCAGGAACTTGGGGGCTGGCAAAGTCGTAGAAATTCTCCAGTAACCACTAGTAACTCTTTCCGGACGTATGACAAAGAAATGACTGCTGCTGCCACACATATTACCTCCCAGCAGCAACCTACTCTGGCAAAGGATTAACTGCAAACTCCAGCAGCCACACATAGCTGTCTGAATTGAGCCTAAGTCCATGTTCGAAGACGAGGCTGATAATTTCATAATGCAGAAGCAATCAGTACGCCTCTTATGTCATTTCCTGCTGGCCAACGCTTCGTATCAGCGTTGCAGCCGTTCACGCCACGCCTTACCGTCTTCACCGTGTTCACAGAACATTGTGGGCAACATGATGTTTGCATACTCGGTACGAATCATCATGTTAAAGGTAAGTCTTTTCCAATATTCAGATACCTTCCACTTCTCCATGTCAGCTAACATTTTCTCAGCTCCCCAACGCTGTTGACTGTCCACAAAACATCATCAATCTCTTCCTGGAAAAAGATGACGTAAAAAAAAATGTCAAAATTTACCCCGAACACTGTATTATACCTTTTCAGATTACAAAGGTTATTATATTGCTTTTCTTAATATTGCTGGTGTTCTTAATCAGAGAATTTGCCCTAAATACTGGCTATGATACAAAAAATACTGATGAAAGTCTATTCAGCTCTGAGAATACATTGAAAAACAGAAAGAAAAAAAAAACCTTTTATAGTTAAAAAGAAAAACTTTCATAGTTAATCTTTCGAGATTTTATTTGAGGAAATTTATTTTGCTGCTATGTTTAACTGGTTAAATGACTATATAGGTGTCCCTGTTATTATTTTGAACCAGGAGATTCACCCCGAATGGTTTCTTAATGAATGGTAGTCAGTATCTGAGCTCTTTGCTTGGTATCTATATTTACATTATACAAAGCAAATTCGTTTAGATATAAGATGACAGCATTTGGTTTGAGGACGTAACAGTTATTTCAATGAAACATTTACATTCTAGTATTAGAGCAAACGAAGTTAGCGGAATGTTAACGCGCCGGAAAAAATGTTTAACTTTCTGACTTGAATTACTACCGGGTTCAAATTTGTCTTTCGTACTTTCGGGATCGATAAAATGACTACCAGTTGAACAGTGACGTCGATGTAAACGACTGAGCCCCTCCTACGAAACTGCTGGTCTCGTACCAAAATTTGAAATCGATATTCAAGCAAACGTGTATGTTTCTAAGTCGTCACTCGATCTCCCAGAAATAGCAGCCAAATCTTCCACACCAACCACATCACACTATCTTACAAATAAAGAACATTAGATGAATATAGCCCTGCGTTCACTGGGCATATGTAAAACACAAACGGTAACGGCTAGCAGGATTTTAATATTAGGCCTTCCTGATAATAAATTTAATCCTTGCACAAGATTTTCATCAGATTATCCTCTACACCAATTATTCTTACTTATGATTAAGTGTCATTCCCTGATCTCTAAGTTCTATTATATATATTATTTATATATATATATGTATATATACGTATATATATAAATGTTTATATATTATATATATATATATACATACATATATATATATATATATATATATATATATATATATATATATATATATATATATCAAGTGTGGGTTTGTATTCCAAATGTATTTTGTAATATAACGAATATAAATAAAATTTATGAAGTTTAATTTTTTTTTTTTTTTTGTTTCTTAAAGCATCTTTCTCTTTTCTTTGAACATCTTTGGTAGGACTCGATAATTTGGTTTGAGTTCTTTCGAAGGAAAATTTGCCTGTTCTTTACAGGAACCAAAAAGAAAACAAAAATCATCTTCTAATGTATATGTTTTACCCTAAGTAGGTCGGAAGAAAATGAAAATATAGCAGATGTTTGGAAACTAATACTTCAGCTACACCAGTCTTTTAAGTATATATCGCAGCAGTATCCGTTACTTAAAGTATTTTGTTGTCTTACTCAGGAATATACATATATCACACTCATCCACTTAACATATCAGACAGAGATCAGTGTTACTCTTCACTTAAAGGAACATTATGGATTCTGAAGATATGTATCATAGCTTGCGGCTGGTTTGGTTTCTGTTGCTACTGTTGATATTTTCGTTTGCGTTGTCAGCGCTGTTGTCCTTACTATTGATATTCTTGTTATTGTCATTGATCTTGTTGTTGTTGGTGGTGGTGATGGCATTTGTTGGTGTTTGTTTTGATAGTGGTGGTGGCTCAACTATGCTTCCAGAACGCTATGATAAACTCTTCTATGTCGCGAACAGCTACTCTGCTTGTATATCATACTTTATTGTCTAATGTCTCATACATCTTTCGGTCGTAAGTCGATATGTGTATTATTTGGTTTCATTGTTTTTTTTTTTGGAGGCAAATTGGGCAACAGCCTGGTGAGGTATTGTTTAGCTCTCGGTTCAGTTTCCACTTTTCAAATCTCTATTAATATGTAATCTAGCCATGGTCATTCCTAGTTTCTCAAAGTTTATTTCTGATGCTAGACGTTAAGGAGAGATTTGTGGGTTGTCTGTTGTTGTTCACCGTGTTGTGAACTATTCTTGGGTGGGATTTTTTACGGCTCAATGTTAAAGTCACAGAAACAGTTTAACGATGACTCTAAATGAGTCTCGTGTCTAGTCCAGTATTTCCCATTTCAAGTCATGAGAAAGTTCAATTCTTCTATTCAAAAATAATTACAAATAATGACCACCATTTTCTTTTCTTTTCTTTTTTTGTGTCTGACCTCTGTCATAAAATTAGAAATCATTCTTTGTTTCACTTGCCAAGCCCTTTCTAAACGTTATTACTCTTTTTCAATATCATTAAACAAACAATCAGAACTAAGACAATAATTCTTTCTAATTTTGGCACAAAGTCAACAATTTTTAGGGGAGAGCAAGTCGATTAAATCGTATAATATTAATATTGTTCCGTCTTTCTTCATCACATAATAATTTCTAATTAACTCTTTAATGTTCACTTCATTAACTATATCAACTCACACTTGGCTGTTGTATTACGTGTAAATAGTATGCCTGAGTAATTTCTCAGCGCAATGTATTGTCTAAAATATGCTAACATATACATCTTCTCGAGTACAATACTTTATATCTGCAGTAATTCTTATATCAGTCGTATAATCAATCCTACTTCGGCATGTACAGTTAAATATAAGCTTCGGAGAAGAAACACAACAAAACCGAAATATACCCGCCGGAGTTGTCTTGCTCGTACTTCACCAAATTA
>NC_142946.1:16956095-16958595 GCF_046866305.1 Octopus bimaculoides | reverse complement strand
TGGTAAAGATCCTCATGGAAATTACGAGAATACAAAACTTCAAACAAATTTCTATCGTGGGTGAAAATAACAAACGCAAGAAAAACTATTCATCCATTTTTGTTTGTATTTCTCCTGGCTGTCCTGTCATGGTTTCGCAAGGGGCGTATAAGCATATACATACATGCTTGTGTGTGTGTGTGTATGTGTGTTTTGTGTGCATATATACATAAATATATATGTATATATATATATATATGTGTATATATATATATATATATATATATATATATATATATATATATATATATATATTATATATATATATTATATATGTGCATATATATGTATATACATATAGCTGGTACTACACCATGTTCTTTTGGCCTTAGATATACAAAAATTTGATAGACTAGTCAATAAATTAAAACTGACCCCAGAAAACAGTGACACGAAACATCTGTAACAAGTCTTTCTTTCTGACACTTTTTGTAGCTTCTAAGCTGAAGTGAAGACAGCATGTTATTTGTGTATCTCATCACGGTCTTGGAGATTTTAGACAAAACTATATTTATGCGTCCATGTGTTTTAATTAATTGAATTCTATGTCTTTATGCATCTGAAGATTGCTCTCCATTTAAATTAATGTAATGAATGTATTGTTCAATTAAATGGAGTTGCTTGAAACGATCGTACTGCATTACCTCTGGATATCCTTGTTGCTTATTTTGATTTTAATCACCTTATTTTGAAATTGTATGGATAATACCGTACTAAATTCTGGTGCCCTCAACTTAAGTACCCACATTCATCTGAGTCTAAATTTTTATGTATATACATATGAACTTATATATGTGTATATATATGTATATATATAACTACATATATATACATATGTATAAATCATTATATATATATGTATGCATTATATATATATATATATATGTGTGTGTTGTGTGTGTGTGTGTGTGTGTGTGTGTGTAAGTATATATACAAGCTGTCAGTCAGTTCGGCTAAATTGACACATTGCATAACAGAAAAAAAAATATGATTTCCCTTCAAAAATAAAAATATGTTACAAAATCATAAAATACGGTTATGGCTGGGTGTTCAGAATTTACTAGAAGTAGCTGCCGTCAACCTCCACCACGTCCTTAAGATGGTGCCGGAAACTAGGCGAATGCCTTCCTCCCTGTGTCCATAGGAAGGTCTTCGAACACTATCCTTGATTGATGTCTTTTTCAACAGCCTTCTCACCACACACCCACACACACATACACACACATACACACAAACACTAAAATAAACCATGGAAGTAGAAAACCAGAGGGGAAGTAGAAAACCAGAAATTGGGACTGATGAAGTCGTGGAAATTCTCCAACAAATATTTCATACTCTTTCCGAAGGTATAAACAAGGAGCCGAATACTGCTACCCTAGATATGGCTTTCCCAGCTGTAACCCACTCCAGCCAGGGATTCCGTAAAGTCTCTAGCAGCTTCACATAGCCGTCTTAATTGAACCTAAGGTCATGTTAAAAAATGTGAGGTTCAATTTAGACTTAGATAATTGATTAGGTTAATTTGGGTTACAGGGAATGTCTACCATTTCTAGTTATGACCATGCTGTGAAAGGTTTCAAAGCAATGTATATACAGGTTGAAGTACGAGTGTGTTTAAGAAGCTTGTTTAGCAACAACGTGGTTTCGGGACTTACGCCTGCCATCCCACTAAAAATGGGCAAAAGTTTTCTACTATATGCAGGTTGTTTCAACACTCTGTGAGAGGGTATGGTTGTCGGAAACTATGTGGAGTCCATTGTATACACACACAAACAGACAAACGCCACACACAAAAACACACACGCACGCACACGATGTATATATATATATATATATAATATATATTAATATATATATATATATCATATTTTCCATCATATTTTCCGTTTTTAGCTTTTGGTTATTTAATCCTGAAAATATATATATCACTGCATATATATACATATATAGATATGTAGATACACGTACACACACACATACCGATATATGTGTGTATGATTGCACGTGTTCCACGACAAGCACTTGACAACCTACAGTGGTTTGTTAACATCCTGCAACAGCGATTTTGGTAAATTGAAAACGATATGATATGCACGAGACCTAAACACAATCAGTTTTGAATCAATCTTTTTAGACTAGAACACTTCAAGGCTGTGACCCCACCATGGTCAAAGTTTAATGACTGAAACAACCCATAAGATAAATGGTAAAAAGATATTGAACTGCATTATCGAATCGCTTCCATATTTTTTGAAAGACAAAACTGTTGCTGTCATTTTGAGGACGATTCACTGTTATTACTTGCAGGTCGATCGATTACATAGAAGATACATTGTTGAATGTTATGTTCGTTGATAAATGTGAATATCACCATAATACAATACTTGTAATTGATTCGTCTCGATTACAACAAGTTTCAGAAGTATCTATCGCACTTCTGAAATCAATGTATTGACGCATT
>NC_142946.1:16947044-16953095 GCF_046866305.1 Octopus bimaculoides | reverse complement strand
TTGAACTGAGGACTCACCCAGAAGAACAGCTACAATTCTGAATTTCGTCTCTGCAAATAAAGAATACGAACTTTGTGACATTCAGCGCCGAATAACATCTAAGATTCTAAATACGCAGCTTGATGTGTTTCATCACAACCTTCTCTTGACATCGCTATGAAAGTACAGCAACAACAACAAAAAAAAAATTAAATAACAACAGAAATACAAAAGAAAACAGCAATTTCGTAACACTCTATTATTAATCTTACAAATTCCAATAATTGTCATGTCTGATATGTGACTGCTTGATGAAGTAGACTTTGGCAAAGTTTTTCTGACCCGTTGATATTGAATTTGATTGGGTAACCATTAACTTACCGTATCGTTTTAGAACATTTTCCTCTGATTGTTCCAATACCTGTCTTGCTGTATCTATATTTCATGAAGATAATCTACCGGAATGTCACATTGTTAGAGTGAACTGCTCGCTACTCAGTATGCGTGAGCATACATAATGTCATGAGGGAATTTATTTTTGTAAAGCGTTCGCGGAGGAAGAAATTGTCTGAGCGTTTCACTTGGAAATCAAGCAGAAGTGAGTTCTACTAACGCTTAAGTGTCCTAAGTTGAAGTATGTATTAAGCAGGCTACATGACGAATAAGTCAGAGTATTAGGATGTGCGGGTATTTTGAGGATACCTCACGGAACGACTACGGTGCCCTGCATAATTACGGGTTGCTTGTTGGCCAGGTATGGCACCCGTTCAGTCTCCCTACAGGGATACGATGAGATCATGGGAAGTGGTAGCGTAAGAGCTCAACTGAGCCAACGGTGCTCCTTGCAACGTTGCTGTGTGGAGAGATCCTTGAATATCAATGATCCGGATCCCCCGGCTCTATCAAGTGAGTAACTGCAACGCATCCATATGGAGGTCATCAATCTTTGTGTAATCAGCTAATGAAATATTCTTTATGACTCAAGCTCCTGATTCAAATTCACAATAAAGGAATGGATGGCGCCAAAGAGTCCTGGGAATCTGCCGAGGCAACGTGACCAAAGAGATTAAGATGTGATCCACACAGCTGTGAGATAGAAGTGTTTATTCTAAGTGGATATTTTAAGTGGTAGCCCACAACAGGGCCAAGAGCATCAAAACTTCTTTCTATATTCACAGGCCTTGTAATAGAAACACAAGTATGATATATCCGTGTTAACTGACGGGGGATTGTAGATGTCTCGCGATTAGCTGTTAGAGGAGATGATTCAGTGGCTCCGTAAGCTGAAAGGTAACATAGCGGATGCGAGGTGTTAGAATTGCGTGCTATCTAGGTTAAAGGCAAATTAGTTACGCTTCATTGCAGTTGGTAGAAGTGCTGGAGTCTTTGAATTACTTCGACAAAATTATTGGACATGTCCAAGAAATATTTGGAATGTTCTCATTAGCATCTCTCTTTCTCTTTCTACCCATCTCGTTCTTTCTATAAATTGACGCGCGCGCACACACACTCTCTCTCTCTCGCTCTCTCACAGACATATATCATATATATATATATATATATATATATATATATATATATATATATATATATATATAGATATATGCATGTGTGTGTATTCTTGGTTCTGCTTGTGTGTGTGTTTGTGTGTACACACGCTCATATATACATGTACATGCATAAACATTTATATACACACACACACACACACACACACACACACACACATTCATGTATTCATAGACACACAGGTACGCAGACATAATAAACAAAACTGATGATGACGATGATGATGCTAATAATAATAATAACAAAGTGTTGGGCCAAGATTAGTAGTTTTATGAGATGGGTTATGGCGATTACATGGGCAGCCAGTAAAAAAATGCTGTGAAAATATATTATTGAAACCTAACAGACGAAAAGCAAAGTTGACCTCGGCTGAATCTGAACGCATAACGTAAAAAAAAAAAAAACGGAGAAAACGTCTCTAATCATTATCTACGACGCAGTAAAATCCGTTCCAACTATCTATTTTGATGATGGCGGTGGTGGTGGTGGTGATGATGATGATGATGAAAATAATAAAAATATTATTAGTTTCATTTAAGAAATTTTACTACCAACAAGACTTAGGAAACACGAGATCATGCACTTCTATAGTAGACACTCAGAGAAATAAAAGAGCAAACAATCTAAACATATGTAAGTATATATAAGTGTATGTGTGTGTGTGTGTTTGTATGTATATTTGCTAAAACATAGTGGAGATCATAGCAACACCTTTACAACAATGTCAACATGAGCAGTTACAAAAATGTCTTTTCTCTTAAGCTCCAGAATCTTCCTTTTATAAGTTACAAGCAAATACTTTTACATCCCTACCTCACAAAATTTTCTTCGTTTCTCTGTTTTGCTCTGTGTTTCTTTACACATCCTTTTATGCTCTCTTGTTATTCTTCTGTCTACTTATTTTCTTGTTGTTGCTGTTGTTATTGCTGTTCTTTATTTGTTTTTGGTTTGCTTGTTTTTTTTTTTGGCTGAACTTGTTTTCTTCTCTTTTAAATTTTAATACCTCTGCTTTATTTATCGTCATCGTTATCATCGTCGCCACCATCACCACCATCATAACCCTCACCGTCAGCATCATCATGATCGTGAACATCATCGTCGTCATCGTCATCATCATCATCATAATCATCAACGTCATCGTCGTCATCGTTGTCGTCATCATCATCATCATCATTATCTCATCGTCGTCGTCATTGTCATCATCATCATCGTCATCGTCATCATCATCATCATCATTATCATCATCATAATCATCATGAACATTATCATCAAAATCATCATTCTCATCGTCACCACCACCACCTCTACCACCACCATCACCACCACTAATATTACTACCAACACCACCACTACTACTACTAATACTACTACCACCACCACCACCACCACCACCACCACCACCACCACCACTACTACTACTACTACTACTACTACTACTACTACTACTAATACGGCTGCTGCCGCTGATTCTTCTGCTGCTGCAAGATTCCATCTTTATGATTTGATTCTGATCTTTGTGTAGTAGCTACTTCATTCCTCTTTCATGAATAACATGTCAACGGAAATCGTTGGAAGCGGTAACACTCTTTGTAGCTGGGGAAAAAGTAAATGATGATCGTAATACAAAAACAAAAAATCAATAATGGCAATAATAATAATAATAATAATAATAATAATAATAATAGTAATAATAATAGTAATGAAAATAATAATAATGATGATGATGATAATGCTGTGTATCAAGAAAACATCAGTTCGTGAACTTCCATAGACACCCAGGGAAATATAATGTAAACCTATGTGACTGGAGCAACCGCCATTTATTATGCGCGCTCACATTCTTAAACATCCTGATTTCGGTCCATTTGAATGTGTGGCTTTTGTATTTGCATTGTTGTTTGTGTACATACAGATATGTACAAATATTTATGTGAGGAAACATTATATATATATATATATATATATATATATATATATAAAGTACATACATCTATATACATATATAAATACATACATATGTATATGTATGTATATATGTATAAATATGTACGTATATATATATATATGTATACATATGTATGTATATAGATGTATGTATATATATATATATATATATATATATATATATATATTTATATATATATATATATATATATATATATATATATATATATATACATATATGTATACATGTATATATGCATATACAAATATAAATACATACGTATATATATAACTAGGACATAGATGTATATCTATACAAATAATACAAAATAGAAGAGAGAAATTTTAGCATCAAATCAGAATATATAAGGTTACATACACACACACATACACACACACGCACACGCACACATATATATATATATATTATATATATATATATATATATATATATTCATACGTATATATGTGTGTGCGTATATGTATATATATATATAAATAGCTTGATAGATAGATAAACATCATTTGTGTAAATATATATATATATATATATATATATATATATATATATATATATATGCATCATATTTTTGTATATATATATATATATATATGCATCATATTTTTGTATATATATATATATATATATATATATATGTATGTATGTATGTATGTATGTATGTATGTATGTATGTATGTATGTGTGTGTCTGTCTGGGTGTGTGTGCATTCATTTTTGATTTCTTTCAGCTTATACTCATGATAAATCGATGGTACTCAAGAAGATCGAATACGTAAATTCAATACATTTGTTCCTATGTATTGATATTCTATTGATACTTTATCTTTTTTCATTTCCAAAAATGTAACTTGGTTTTCCTTTTTCTCTTTTAGACCCCGTGTGTATGTGTGTGCGTGTGTGTATGTGTGTATGTGTTTGTGTTTGTTTTCTTCCTTCTTTTCTTCGCTTTCTTCGTGTTTCTTTTCGTCTTTATAATATTTGTCATCATCCTCCTCCTAACCATCATCATCCTCATCGTCATACCCCTCACTGTAACTATCGTTGTTATTATTATGATTATTATTATTATTATTATGATTGTGAGATGATCAACTTCACCATTAGTTATCCTACTCTTTGTATTCTTTTAACTATTAGTAACATTTTTTTCCCCATTCTTGTTCTTTTATTTGCTTTTGTAATTCTCGTTTTCCTATTCCGCATTCAACTTCTATATCTTGATTTTCTACTTTTCTTAACCTATACATTATTTTTCATTATTCTTGTATTTCACTTTCTACTTCATTTCCTTTCCTTTCTTTCCTCCTCTTCCTCCATTCATCTTCCCTCTTTCTCCTCCTCCTCCTAATTTTCCCCATCATCTTCTTTTTTTTTCTTCTTTTGCATTTTCTTCTTTTTTCTTTTCCTTCTTCTTTTCCTGTTCTTCTACTTCTTCGTCTTCTTCTTTTTCATCATCTTCGTTTTATTATTATTTTTCTTCTTCTTCTTTTTCTTCTTCTTTTTCTTCTTCTTCTTCTTCTTCTTCTTCTTCTTCTTCTTCTTCTTCTTCTTCTTCTTATTATTATTATTATTATTATTATTATTATTATTATTATCATTATTACGATGGTCATCATGATCATCATCCTCATCTTCATTATTATCATTATTATTATCATTATTATTATTATTATTGCTAATTTTATATAAAAAGGAATTATGTTTCACTGATTGACATCGGCAAATTTTCAGTGTTACGGGTCAGGCAGGCAAGAGAGTTGACTTTATTGTATTGAAATGCATAAGATCGATATAGACATGATAGATTAGCTTGCCAATAAATATATAATATTATCGTTATTATTAGCTTTTTCTTTTCTAATATTATTATGCATAATTTTTTTTTTCTTAAATTGTTTATTTTATGTCTTTAATTTTTCATATAAACGAGTTATGCTTTCGAAAACTTAGACATTAATTTTCAATGCATTGTTTTTGTGTTCGTAATATTTTACGTTTTGGAGTTGCGTTTATTGTTTCTTATGGATATTTAGGTATTTTATATTTTACCATTTTTTTCCTCTATTTCATTTTAGATTATTCTTGCATTTATCGTTTTCTTTTTTAAATTATTATAACTCATATATAACCGTGATTTTTCTTTTCACAAGAATCTCTACTCTTCACCTCATTTTCCGTTTTGTTTTATTCGTATTTTGTCTATAAAATTCCTTGTTTCATTTTCTTAATTTAATTTATAGACAAATGAATCATTTAAAATTGACATGTCATTTATACTCTCTAATATAAAAAAAATTAAATTTACATATATGTATATAGATAAATAGGTATAGAACGGACACACACAAACATATATATATAAATATATATATATATATATATACATACGTTTGTGTGAGTATGTATGTATGTATGTATATATATATGTACATATATGTATAAGTGTATGCGATACATACCTCTCTAACTCTCACCTATGTAAATAAATATGTGTATGCGCGCGTGTATGTTTGTGTGTACGTATGTATGCATCATACT
>NC_142946.1:16934544-16944544 GCF_046866305.1 Octopus bimaculoides | reverse complement strand
CTCTTTTTGGCAATTTACTGGAGTCATTCATTGTCACTTTTAAATCTATTTCATTTTTTCTATTCTATCGACTTCCAGCGTTAATGAATGAGGCTTTGGGAGATGTAATGCACGTGTCGTTTATTTCTGCAAACGCAAAAATCCGCTGAGGAAGTCTAATGACAAAAGAACTTTCAGATGTGTTTTCCTTGCTTGCTCAGGAAAAGAACTATATTAGTTTAGCGCTTTACATGCTTATTTCTTAGCTATTCAAAATCACATAAAGATTGTTAAAAGTTTATTATTTAGCATAACAATTTTCGTCGCGCCAATTGCAACATACCCAGTGACACCAAATAACAGATGCTTAAAGGAAGTGAACTATCTTTGTGTGCCTTTGAAAGGCTAATATATGCCTTTCACACTGTAATTCGTTTAGGTTCAACCCACGGTTTCAGATCAAATCATTTGCCAGACATCTCTTTAATATAAATTTTTACTAGCCTCATTTAAGTCTATTTTAATTATGCCGTCGAAAACGCAAGAAACTTTAAAACTTATCTTGATGATATTTTCCATAACACAAAAGTAACATCTCTTCTGTATAACATTTCATAACAAATATATAAATGTATGTGTATAACCTTTCGTTATACTTAGAAAGAAAAGGAATGGTAGTGCCTATGAACTGTTAAGAGCCTAAGACTTTTGTGACCGTGACTGGTGACTTGGACTGAATGCATGCAACAATATAGACTGCACTTGAGCAAAGCATGCCCAGGTGGTGGTATTAAACCAAGAGACGGATCACGTTTAGCAACACCCGTGTCTTCAATATTGACTGCGCGGTTCATCACAGACAATTTTATTGATTAATGTAGTAGCACTGAGAAGATGATATTTAGCATCGGTGTTATGCATTCTGAACTAAAAATAAAACAATTATTTATCTGAATGATTGTAAATTAATCTCATGATGTATGTGTATGTTGAATTTGATTCTAGTGAAAGCTGAATTTGTTGTCGTATGTACATTATCAATTATTTAGTTACATTTCATTTCGTTGTTGACAAAATTACGCACACAGAGAGAGAGAGAGAGAGCGAGAGAGAGAGAGAGAGAGCGAGAGAGAGAGAGAGAGAGAGAGAGAGAGAGATAGACACATACATACAAACACACATACGTATATATATGTGTGAGAGAGTAAGAATACAGGAATATGAACACAAATGCAAAATTCGAACTCACCATCAGTCACTCTCTCTCTCTCTCTCTCTTTCTCACACACAAACACACACATACGCACACATACACGCACTCACTATACATTTATTTTTACTCTTCTATTTGAAATGGATTTTTTTCAAGATCCACTTCTTTACTAACGATATTTAAAGAAGTCATCTGTGTTTAAGGATAGAAATTCGGCGCAAGGCTGAAGTAAACCATTCAAAAATTAATCAACTAATGAACATAATTGATGAGACCGTCAGTGCTAATTAAACCGAATGTTGACTTGTATATAACCTAATGGAAAGCAAATAAGATACTTGGCATTGATAGATGTTTTAATCCATATAAGCCTACAACTAAATTTCGCTTAATTTCTTATCATCTTATCACACAAAATAAATTCCACTTTTCCTTTCCATTTTTTAGATTTCTTGTAGTTCAGTTTCTCTCATAATAATATATCTCTACTGGTTTCTCAACCACATTCCCTATCTACTTCAGTCTCATACTCAATTGTTCACTCCATCTCTCTTTATTTCACTCTTTTTTCTGTATGTTTGCTGTTTCTGTATACATAATCTTTCAATCACACTGATTGTTTGAAAATAAAAAAAATAAATAAATAAAAAATGCCATTTTAGAATTTTTCTTACTTGTTCCTTTTATATCTATATTTCTATTCATACATAAACAAATATAAAATAAGTATATAGGACTAAAATTTGCCTACACTTTCATATATATATATATTTCTTATTTATTTGTAAATACTTTTTTTTTTTCTGTCTGAGTTTCTGGGAAAATAATAAATAACCTGATGCTACTGATTATTACTTTAAATAGATTTGTAGACAATCTACTTAACAATACAAACACTAACTTCCAAATAACATAGCAGAATCTGCAGTAGTAATACTTTTAAAAATATTTTAAACAATATTTAAAGCGAATTGATTTATATTTGATAAGTACGGTGTTAAATGTTGTATACAGCGTGTTATATTTGATTGAATTGTCACCAGTCAAACGGCAGACAAAAAAAAATAGGAAAAGCGTTTTAGTGTTGGTGAAATTTGTACACAGATTATTGAGATATATTATTGTAGCGGTTTTATTACTTTCAGACATGTCCTCTCAAATCATTTCTATGGAGAGAGTGCATTCATGACCATCCTAACGTCTATTCAGGCATATTTTGTTCGTTATGTTATCCTATATGTCCGTAACTTACCTTACGATGTAGGTCATAATTTTGAGGAATATTTTTGAAAGAAGGTAAATGAATTTGCAGCTGCTTCTTGTTTTTCACGTTGTGATCTTTCTTCAAATAGACCAATGATCAAAGATGTTCAGCTGTGCACAACTAATTTTGTTTTCAGACAATATACAGACATATAAGTATGTATGTATGTATCTATAAATGACCGTATATATAAACATGCATACTCTGAACTTTAAACGTCCTTAACCAGCGGGCATTCTTCTTTGAAAGGTTGACGATAGGTATTCCATATTTGATTTATCATTTTTCGTTTATCTATTCTATGTTCCACATTAATATTTCATCATATATACACATAACTACTACCAAGTCGATTTTTCGACTTACTCCGGTATATTTAGTTCCTTTAAATACAGTATGTTCTTAAGTGTTCTTATATCGGATGAAAACCGCAGTAACTTGCCTGCAAATGTGTATATATATATATTAAATACGACAGATATATGAATATTTTAATTCAATACCGATTCAAATGCGCATCTCGGATTATTTATTCAGCCTAGAGGCTATTTCCAATACCACTGAACACTTTCTATACTGGGGGTGACACAACTTCTTTACGCAAATGGCTTATTGCGAGTACAAACCATTGACAAAGCCCATAGGGCCGAAATGCATCTGTTTTTCTCGCTAGCCGCTGCTGTGTTTATTGTTTTTCTCTGTTCGATATACATATATTGTTTCTAAAACAACACGTCCGTAAGGGATTTCAGTAAAAGTAGTAAAAGCTTGTCAGTGCAGTGTATACGAGATGCTTGATGCATAGAGAACTGTTTTATATTAATACTGTTTCAGTTGCGTACACCAGATACACACACACGTACGTAAGTATATATGCTTGTATGTATGTATGTATGTATAAAATGAAAGAAAGGAGAAATACAGAAAGATTCTAACAATGCAGAACATTTTACAAAGACCTTTCTATTTCAGTGGCAAAGGCCAATCTTCAAAATGAATTAGTCCAACAAATGTGTATTTACATTGATTTCGTTAATCTATTTTAAGCTACTCGGCTTTTGGTTTAGCAGCAGCAACTCTCTAACTCGTGATGCAAGCAACGCTCTTATGTATGTATATATGTATGTATATGTCTATGTATGTATGTACGTATGTATGTATGTACGCACGTATGCATAAAGGAAAGCTCGATTCCGTTTTTTTTTTTCCGGCATGTAACGCTTTTCTTACTAACTACACTTGTTACTCAACCAGAATGCACAAACTTAGACGAGGCAGTTTTTAATTCATCTTCACTTCATTCTCAAGGACAAATTCACCAGAATTCCACAGATTAATTTCATGAAATTGTTAGCAATCAATAATGAAAGTCAATCAATCGTTTATGTTGCTCTAACAGCAATTCGATAATGACATTTGAAACCGTTAAACATGTATGGCCTCAGTAGTTTTAATTAAGTGAGGAAAAATAGATATATTATTCAATTGATCCGATGTATAGCAACTTAAATATCCCTTAAGTAAATTCGGTAACGTATCCAAGCGGATTATGTATATAGTTTCAATTATGGCACATTGAATTTACTATCAATACATTCTGAAATATCATATGATGTTCTGGATTATTTAAACTCAGCACGTTAAACATATGTTAATGTTCATATTTTCCTGCTATTTAACATTTAGATGTGTCATAGAGTTTTATATATTTCGTTGTGTGTTAAGAGAAGCATTGAGGGTTAAGTGACATGACAACGATGACTATGTGTTTATGATGTAATACCTGCATTAATTCATTGCAACCATCGCTGAATTACCAGTGACATTTTGGTGAGAAAGGCACTTAACTGAAGTGGCATATCACATTTTTATGATAAATTTTCATTCTCTCTTTCACACCCATACACACACACACACATACACACACACACACACACACACACACACACACACACACACACACACATATATATATATATATATATATATATATATAATCATACAAACATACACAGACACATACATAAAGTTTGCACAAAAACCTAGAAATACTTGTTTTCAAGAAAAAAGAGCAACACAAACTGACGCAGTTTCTCCAAACCCAATCTATTAGTGGCACAGTGTGGATCTGTATGACGTTCCAAAAATTCTCCATGTGAGATTCCTATGTGAATAGATGCACACACTTGGGTGTATGGATCGTCGGTTCAACCAGCACACCAACTCAATCACATATTTACAAACACTGAGAACTCACTTACCTCAAAAAGTACCATTGCTTTGATAGCAACTGGGGTGAACTCTCTCAAAGACTTAAATTAAACTCATAGAAAATGATACATACACACACACACACACACACACACATACTTACATACATATACATACATACATACATACATGCATACATACATCACCTGTATCGACAAGATATCGTTGACATCATGCAATTCAAATTTCCTTTGATTTTTGCCCTTCCTTTCTAGTTTGGTTCACATCTTTTAACCAAATAGTCTTCTCATCGTCGAGAGACCAGCTCAGTTTCCTTTCCCGATACCTTGCATACCATCCAGGAACTGTACGGCATCACCTGTCCTCTATGAATATTCTTACCTATCGAACCCAGCGTAAATTACGCTTTCGGCATTCTGTGATCTCTTCTTTCAGCACGTTCCATTTTCTATTTACCTCAATTCGAATATGTTCTTGAAATGAAACCTGAAGCACGAGCGAGCGTGCGCGCGCACACACACATTCATATATATACCTGTTCTTTCTTTAGTCATTCACAAGCACAGATATCTAATATTCAATGTCTTCACTTGCGGATGCACACGGCTTAGTGGTTAGGGCGTTAGACTCATGATCGTAAGATTGTGGTTTCGATTACTGACTCTGGCGATGCGTTGTCTTCTTGAGTAAAACACTTCAAGCTGCTCCAGTCCACTAATTCTGCGATGTATAGGCGTCCCACCCACCATGGGTTGAATACATGCGCCACGGAAACCGGGAAACCTGGTCTTATGAGTCTAGTAACGGATTTTTATCATTTATCCTATCGTCTTCATATAACAAGTCCAGATGTCTAGAAGCTACGAATCCTCTTCTCAGAAAAGACATAAGTTATAACGCATCCTCTATACACACTGGAAACGGTGGAGTATTACACTGCCATGTTATGCTTTTATTTTACTATTGTTTTTAGTTGCATTTTAAATTAAAGGATAACCATACCTTCTCTGCATGCTAATGCCATTATATATTCTTCTATTCATGCCTTCTTGATTTCGAACTCCACCCATTTTTTACTACCTTAAATATGCCTTCCAACCATATTCTGTTCCTGTAGTTTATCACAAATATGCCCTACTTTTACACTTCATCTGTTTTTCAAATCTCTTTTTGACCTAAATCCTCTCTTCTTAATATGTATGTTCTCTAAACGAGTTCTACTCTTTTCCTTTATTTGCTCTCTTATTCATTGCTGTTGTTGTTCTGGTTGTTGTTGTTGTTGCTGTTATTGCTATTACTGTTGTCGGTCTTCTCGTTTTACTGTTTCATTCATTCCCTCGCTAGTACACAATTCTGCTTTGGGTTTGTATGCGTATTTATGTATATGTGTATACATGCAAGTGTGCACCAGTAAGCGTTTATGCTTGATTACATGTATGTATGTATGTATCTATCTATCTATCTATCTATCTATCTATCTATCTATCTATCTATCTACCTCTGTATCTATCTATCAATCAATCAAACAATCAACCAGTCAATCAATCAATGAATTAATCAATCAATCAATCAATCTATCTATCTATCTATCTATCTATCTATCTATCTATCTATCTATCTATCTATCTATCTGTGCATCGATCTATCTATCTAGCCGTCTGCCTGGATCTCCCTCACTTTCTATTTCTCTCTCTCCCTCTTTCATTCACTCTTTCTGAATATATATATGTGTGTGTGTGTGTGTGTGTGTGTGTGTGTATTGGTATATTAATTTATGAATGTACATATAAATATATATTTGTACTCATGTATGGAAATGTGTGCGTATGTGTGTGTTTGCGCGCGCGTTCACGTGAGCACGTATATGTGTGAATCTGCATAATTTTGTGAGTATCAATTTATGTCTATATATAGATAGAAACGCACATACATACTTACATTCTATATACGTACATATAAACACACACACATACAGACACACTCTCACATGATTACTTCAACATATGTCCGCATATGTTGCTGAGCAAGAAACTTGAAAGCAGAAGTAATTATAATTGGATTGCTTTATTCATCTAATATCCCACGAAGCCACAAAATATGCATAATCAAGTCCACTGCGGTGTTCGAAATCAATGAATATTAGTAAATTTACAAACATAATATCTGATTGTGCTCTGCAACGGATTAATGCTACAATGATATTAATTTTAATTCTATCCAAGTAATTTTATATCTTGTGTGTGTTTGTGTATGTGTTTGCGTGTTTTCATTGCTTTTCCTTCTATATAGCTCGGTATTTCTCCCTGCTCATAAATTATTCCATGTCATGCAGATTTGCACTTTATTTAGTCCATTAGTTTGTTTAGGCCATGAGAACCAAGGTCAAGCTAGAGTACTGTTTCTGAAGGTTTCCTAAGATTGTGTAAACTTGAGAAACCATTTCAACCGTTGATGCATTGGAAGCATTTAATTCTTCAATTCCAAACGAGTGATTGTTAGTTTCATTTGTGGAATATTGCCTCTCGGACACTGAACTGGTTCTGAGACTGGTAGCAGAAAGGAATTGGTGTGTCCCTTACCTGTGGAATGCTAGGATTTTCTTTTTAATTTAGACCTAATAACTGAAATATACTGATATTTTAAAGACGAGTTATCTTCCATTAAACCCACCGCTGCTACGGTAATAGTTTGAGGAACTAATCCAAGAGTGAGAAGCTAACTCACATCAGGTTCTTTGATTCTTAAGAAAGGTAAGGAGCAAAATTAATAAATGGGACGAATGATAAATTTTTTATTTTTCTTCAGTTTCTCCCTTACTTGCTTGAAATAGTTACATTGCAATTATTGTATGATCATTTTGCACAACTACAACGTCTTCGAGAGTAAAAATTGATCAGCATAGGGAATTTGCGTTTTCCATTTTTTTTTTTTCTTCAAGAAAATTTTTCTCAACATTGACTAGATTGTAACTAAGGTTGCTAAAAAGAATACACGGATAACTTTTGACAAAATTGTGTTCATTGTTGGGTTCGACGTCAATTTTCCCTCTCTTTGATAATTGTCAAACTATTATGGCTAAAGTGGATCAAAATGAGTAATAACTAATTTAATAACGCCTCTTTATCAGCATGTTACGTATACATACCTGAAAAAGTGCCACTTCAGAAGGTCACGAAAAAGATATAAAGAACATATTATGTTGAGCTGTTAGATTTAGTCGTATTTCCTTAATTTCATATCATGTACTGTTTTCCCATAATTCTCTTTCATTTGACCAACATATTTTAAATTGTGTTACATTTCTGATCTTTCTGATGTCTAAGAATGGATGGTGATGTATATGACTCTATTTTTAAATGCAATTCAAAAGAATTGAAGAAACAAATTTACTTTACATTGTCTTACTCGTTTTAGTATTTTGTATGCTTAAAGAGAACGGAGATAATTAGTTCTGTATATGCTATAATGATTTAAATGGATTTATAAAACCTCATTTGCTTCGCTGATATACGTTTTGTAAGGTAGTGAATTTTTGTAATTTTTTTTTTCTCAATGTCAAAAATGCAGTAAATATTACGTATTGTGCTCCACCGAATCTTAAATATTTTTATTGTCGTACTTGTATAAGTGTATGATTAAAACGTTTGCTTCGGAATCCAGGCAAATGGTTGCTACAGAAATGTGTAAGCTAGTTGCACAGAACATTCGTATATTAAGGCTATGGACAAAATTAGCCATCCTCTTTAACACCAGCACCAATTTCTGGCAGATTTTATATGAATTCAGGTCACACCGCTCGTCTGAGGATAATGTACTCCGTTTCTCCAATCAATCAAAAACATGATTTTAAATTCTGACCTTCCACCTTACCAATGGATAAAATAATTCCTAAGCTTACAACTAGAAAATTGTCTCAATGAACATACTATAGAAAAGAAAAATATACATCCTGGAAAAGAAATATAGACAACTGAAATACCGTACATGACAATTTCGTAAGCTACGATAGATTAAGGCGTGATCTGCATCGTATCTGTAATTTACATCTAAATGCACGTTGTAACTCGTGGTACATTTATTATTCGGCAACCCTTCCACCTCAGATTGGGATGTAGTTTATTATAAATGTGTTCAGCTAGAGTTAGTCTGAGTTTAAACAACAATGACAGCAACGAAAGCAAACGTAAGGGTTATTTTAGCTTGTACGTGTTGTCAATATTATATTCCTATGTCTATCTTCACGTTCTTAGATCAAATTCTACCGAGATCTACCTTCCCTTTCATCCTTTCGTGGTCGATAAAATAAATATTACTTCAGTACTGGGAACGATGTTATAGACTTACCCCTTCCCCCATCATTGCTGGTATTTTTGCGAAAATTTGGAATCAATATTACATTCCTACGTCTATCATTACGCTCTGAATTCAAATTCCGCCGATGTCGACTTTGTCTTTCATCGTGACGCGGGGTTGTTAAAATAAGTAGTAGTTGAACGCTGGTTTATTAGCTGTAGCAATCCAAAGTTATAATTGTATGTATACATACACATTCATACATGAACATACAGACAGAAACATACATACACACACGCATATCTACGTGTGTATATGCGTTTGTTTGTGTGTGTATGTGTGGGTGTGTTCACGCGTGCGTGCGCATCTATCTATAGAGGAAGTCCATCTTTGTTAAGTTACTGTTCTGCCATGTCTAAGAAATTCACTTCTCAAGAAATAGGTCACGTGTACGGCATCATGTCCACCCAAATACTGTGATTGAAATAGAGCAAACGGAAACATTGGCATTGATTAGCAATAGTTTAACTGCGCGCGTGTTTCTAGAAAGCACTGCAACATTTTCGGCAAGGTAACGCAAAAGCAAATCGCTTCCCTCAATAAATAAGCATATTGTGCACGTCGAAACCGAGGTAGAAAAGAACATCAGTTTGTCTCATTCTCACCATCACTCTGTATATATTTATGCATGTGCGTGTGTGCTTGTGAATGCGTATGAATGCGCGACAGTGTGTGTGTGTGTGAGTGTGCCTGTGTATCTCTCTCTTTCTGGCTCACTTACCCCCCCCCCCCTGTCTCTCTCTCTATATATATATATACGTGTATTATTTATATATGTATGTGTCCATGTATGTATCCATCCATGTATGTATGTATGTATGTATCTATCTATCTATCTATCTATGTATGTATGTATCTATGTATGTATGTATCTATGTATGTATGTATCTATGTATGTATGTATATAGCGTGGAGGCGCAATGGCCCAGTGATTAGGGCAGCGGACTCGCGGTCATAGG